>NC_053500.1:27215689-27517119 GCF_905171775.1 Rana temporaria | reverse complement strand
CCGCCCAAAACAATCATGGCCGCCATGGTGCCGCGGACCAGTTTCAGCGGACATGTTCGACCGTGTGTACGCGGCCTCACAGTTAGATTTGAAAAACCAAAGGTAATTGGTTGTAAACGGATGTCCGTCTGTTTACATCCATCTAGTTATAGACTAGTTTTGTTCAGATCCACCTCAAAAACTAGTGGCAACCACCCACACAAGCGTGAGCCAAGCCTTATAGCAATCTTTAACAGAAAAGTTTTATTAATGAATATTGCAAAATCAGAATACATTCATTAAAACAAATGAGGTCTACCTACAATGCACAGAGATAAACTTTCAGCAAGGAACAAAATAGAAAATATTGGACATAATGCTTGACATGACTAGAATAAGAGTGGAAAACAATTTCTGAGTACCATGTTGTTGGGGTCTATAAGTACAGCCATTTGCACCTCTTTTATCCCTCTGCTGATATACAGAAATGTATTTCGGATACAGCAAAATCAATGTTAAATAAAAATTGATTCATGTTTTAAAAAGATGAGAGAATACAACACGTTGGTATGCTCTGGTTCATGCAAAAAGAATGTACATATTCTAGGACAGCGGCAGGAGAATATTTGCCTGCACACAGTTAAGATTGTCCTATCCACAAGCAAATTAGTTGATGGCCTATTGATTCACTCATCTGTAACTATGACCATTCCTTGGTCAAGGACAGTTAATGCTGCAGTGTTTTTTCCAAGCGATTGCGGACCATTTACAAGATATTTGAAGATGTCGACAGCTAATGGCATAGAATTTCACTTATTATCATATACCTTGTAATGCTTGTCTCTTAATTCCTGCAGTGCCCTCTCATCACTAGCAATACCCAAATCACTTAGTTTGCGAGATAAATCAGATCATTATGGTCTATGCCAGCAGAACTTCAGCTGCCATACCATTTTATGCCATGTTTTTAGAAAGTGCTCCATACTAATTGCTATGTATAAATAACAATACCATAGGTTTATATATATTTCCTCATTTACTTTAACAGAGGCTTTCCTCCGGTTAGTCTGGTAATCTGATGTGCACTTATTCATATTACTTCATGACAGAGACAGGATGTGTTGGTGGAAAAATGGCATAAGCATTGCAGTAAGGTTTAATGGATAATCCAATTATTCAAAAATGTGTGTGTGTGTGTGTGTATATATATTGTAAGGGGTTAGCTCGGTAGCGGGGTGTGCGACCCCCTGGATGGGTTCACTACACACTGAATTTATACAGACAGGCAGTCGAAGACGGTTGAAAACAAAGATTTTGGTTTATTCTTCCATCTAGCTGGAAACAAGTGCAAGCATCCAAACAGCATAAACAAAATCAAACATAAATTAAACCCTGGCCACTTGGGGCGTCTACCTTCCACACAGGAACCTATCTAGGGAGTCTGGCACAGCCTAGTGCTGGGCAGACACTGCTGGTCATACAGCAGAAAAACACTAGTCTCTTTTTGATTTTTATCACACAGAAAAATCAATCTCCACCTCACCTCCTCAGAAGACTTTCAACTTCTGCTCTCCTTCACTCAGAAAGCCTCAGGATGCAGCAATTCAGTGGTAATCCTCTTGATTACTTATAGAGGCCTTAATTGCCTCATTCTGAACAGCTGACGTTTTCCAACGCCCTTAGACCTTTTCTGGCTACTTTGCAGCCGACGCCTAATAACAATTGGTGTATTGTCTGAACAAGGCAGAAATGTATGTCCCGTCTGTGACAACACCCACAGATTTACCTGACTTCCTGTCACAATATATATATATATATATATATATATATATATATATATATATATATATATTTTTTTTTTTTTTATAGAGAGAGAGAGATCATGGGTCTTGCAGAGGAGGTCGATCAAAGAAGCAGTGTTTTTTTTATTTTTAACATTTCGATGAAGCTCAGCCCATCTTTCTCAGGACACCATCACATGGAAGTGAACAGGCCAATAAACCCAAAGTCCCATCCACCAACACCACCCCCCTAGTCATGAGCTCACACAGAACAAGGGTAAAGATACACAGGGTAGAGGCGGAAAAAAAAAGATAGCAAAAAAGAGCAAACCGCAATAGTCCAAATACAGTATATACAAAATCCTAGCTTAAAGCGGGAGTTCACCCCAAAAACAATTTTCTAACATTACATTGAGCTCACTCTCGACATTGACAGTGTGCCGATTTTTGTTTTCTTTTTGCTGTACATACATCGTATAGCTTTTTCTTACCCGGCTTCCGGGTAGTGAATCCCACGGGAGTGGGCGTTCCTATGCAGCAGTTAGTGATTGACGTGATGACAAAAACTACCCCCCTGTCGCATAAGGAGCATCACGAGTTGCCGAAAGAAGCCGAACGTCGAGTCGGTGCTATACGGGCGCCTGCGCACTGACTTTCGGCTTCTTTCGGCAACTCGTGATGCTCCTTATGCGACGGGGGGGGTCAATCCCCCGTGCAAGCATGCTGGAGCCACCGGTAACGCCACACGGACTGAAGCAACGGCACATAGGTGCCATTGCTTCAGTTTGGCCCAGTGCGCATGTGCCGATAATATCGACACATGCAGGAGACGGGGTTTACAGTAAAACTTTGCTTTGAGAGCAACTTGCTTTGAGAGCGTTTTGCAAGACAAGCAAAATGTTTTAATACATTTTGCCTTGATATACAAGCGATGTCTTGATATAAGAGTAGCGTCATGTCACAACTGAGGGGCATTTTACAGGGCACATCGGCGACAATGGGCACAGTGGTGACAATGGCACAGTGGCCGACAATGGGCACAGTGTCGACAATTAAAGGGCACAGTGTTGACAATTAAAGGGCACAGTGGCGACAATTGATGGGCACAGTGGCTGCGTTTGATGACATGGCACAGTAGTGACAATTGATGGCACAGTGGCTGCGCTTGATGGCATGGCACAGTGGTGCGAATTGATGGCACAGTGGCTGCATTCGATGGGCACAGTTCGAGGCTGCAATTTCTTTTTTTTTTTTCCGTTTGCGCCCACCCAAAAACTTTGAGCACCAGCCGCCACTGCCTGCTCCCATACGTAACACTTTCCGCACCACTCCTACCTGAGTGGGCTTAGCGTACCCGGACAGGCCTCTCTCACTGACCTGGCAGCCGGCGTATCACTCAAATCTTTTGAGGAAAAGTCTCTGCCACTGACCCTCCTTGGAATGAACTTCAGAGAGACACCCCTGCCACAGGCCCTCTCTGAATGCAAATGCGGAGGCAATCCTCCTCGGAAGAATTCCGCCTGGATCTCCTTCTTAACGTCGCCCAGGTACCGACTGACAGGTGATCAATCCTTCAGTGTCCAGCTACCTTGATCCCCGGGGGTTTGTTGAAATCCTTTTGGACCGCCAACCTCTCATTGGCGCTCCTCAGACAGACTCCCCACCGAACAGCTCTACTGCTTGGGATCTTCAAAAGTGGGAACCCAGTCGATCACTGGGTCCCCACCGTTGCTCAAACGTTCCAGACCAACATAGTCCCGGAACCAGGAACACCGAGTGGCACGTGCACCCCGGCCAGGTAGGCCATAACGCCGGGGCGCTGCGATGTGGTCACCCTAAAGGTGGGTGCCACACTTGGAAGAAGACCCAGACTCAATGGCGCCTGTCCCATAAGTACCCTCTCCCAGCATGCCCAGTGAGGACACTCCCTCCTGATTGGCTGCTGGAAAAGAACACCCAAGTCTCGACTCCGCTGCTGCCACCTGTCGCCCTGGGGTGGGATAGCACCCCAGCAACAACAGAATGATCCCACAGCACAGCCAAGCTGAAACAGAGACCCTATTTGAACATTGTAATTTGGATGAGAGTCATTAGTACTCTGATCACCCTCTAAATTTTAATAGCACCGGTACTTGGAAGTAACCAGGTGCTACATATAGGTAAGCCTATAATAGGAGGATAGTCTGTATATGTGTGTGCCCCTGATTCAATACTTCTCTCCTGCCATTCCGGTTTATAAACCGCTGTCAGCTTTTAGTGGTTTAGTGACAGCGAAGAAAATTTTATTCTAACTATCTTTTTGTGTATCGATTGCTGTGTGCACCGCAGTGAAGAAGTTCTGCAGCAGCGTCATTCCCAAAAATTGTGTCAACTGCGAGGAATCAGGTTTTCCACAAAGCCTGCCAAATTATAAACTCTGCTTATCATTCGATATCTAGGTCAACGGGATTCACGATGCCCTTGTTTTATAAGATGCCACCATGTACATCAATAGAGAAGATGTAGGCAGTGCGGTGTTTCTGTGTGAATATGAAACATCTCACAGATGTAGATTTATCGTGTTCTTTCAGGCACAGGTAAACAGCCAACATAATCGCTGGCACACATCGACAGGCATGCGTCCCACCCACAGAAATAGAACTGATCCATAAACAAGCTGCGAGCAGAGGCCAGACTCAGCATGACACCCTCATTACGGTCTCCGTCCTTTCATGAAATGACATCAACCCCCAAATTACACTTATCAGCGTCAAGAGATGTATCCTCAGCTGCGTGCTCCTAAGTGACTTCCCTAACATTCTCCCTATAATTGGAGTGCTCCAGTCTCCTCCTCCTGCCCACACTAGTCATTCTCTGCTGCCTTTCTGGTGGGAAGATAAATTAGAACAGGACCGGTTTCCTGTAGCTGCTTTAACAGAGGTCATTGGATTCTTGGCACTAGATTTACTGCATAACATGCATGAGAAGCACCCAACCTGATCTAGATACATTTTTCCAAGGCACCGTCATTAACCATGTTCAGAAATGTTTGCAAACCCTGAGCATTACAAATATGAACATTCATCTTCCTTATATATTCAGTGTCAAGTCCTATATCCTTAGTAGTGCCTTTCTTCTACCTTTTTAAAAACCTATTAGACTGGATGGACAATATTAACACACAGCAGAAAAAAGAAAGCCTTTGAAAATTAAAAACATTAAAGGGGTTTTCCACCTTTTTTTAAGTTTATTAAAAGTCAGCAGCTACAAAAAGTGTAGCTGCTGGCTTTTAATAAACTGACACTTACCTGCTCCACGGCTCCAGCGACGGACCGCCCGGGGCTCCGCTCCTCGCCCCCCCTCGCCAGCCGGCGTCTTCATTCTTAATGTGGGCACCCGGCAGTGACAGCTTTCGGCTTCACGGCCGGCACCCACTGCGCATGCGCGAGCCTACAGGGAGGGGCTGTAAAAAGGCGATTAAGCTAATCGCCTTTCCAGCCCCTCGGCGGAAGGAGGAAGTGGGACAGGAAGTCCCCTTCTCCTGAAGCCCCCACTCCCCCCCCCAAAAAAAATGACATGCCATATGTGGCATGTAAGGGGGCGAGGAGTGGGTTAAGAGGAAGTTCCATTTTTAGGTGGAACACCTCTTTAACTTGTTGACCGACATTGTAAATGTCTAGTTTCATCAAGCTACCAGAAACAAATTTTCTGAAATAAATCAGTATAGTAGAACCTTGGATTACGAGCATAATCTGTTCCAGGAGAATGCTCGTAATCCAAAACAATATCAATATCAAAGCGAGTTTCCCCATAGAAGTCAATGGAAACAAAGATAATTTGTCCTGCATTGACTTCTATGGCATACAATACCGCTTGTGGCCAGAGGTGGGGGGCGCCTCAGAAATACCGTATTTATCGGGGTATTGTGCGCTCCGGCGTATAGCGCGCACCCCTAATTTTGACCCGTTTTTCCTGTAATAAAATTTTTTATCTTAGGGAGTATATGCAACGTGATTCTGAGCATGCGCGCGCATGTGCCGTTCGTTCGGCCCTTCATTAGCATGGGGTCACGCTTCATTTTAATAGATCACGCCCACCTCCTTCCTACTTTGAATTAGGCGGGCTTACGCTGGCCAATTTACGCTACGCCGCCACAACTTACGAAGCAAGTACTTTGTGAATACTGGTCTTGCCTCTCTATGTTACGTCGGCGTAGCGCATATGAGATGTGCTACGCCGGCACAAAGATACGCCGCTCTGCGTCAATCTGGGCTATTGTGTTTTTTTTTAATTGTCGTGTTCTTTTGTTTATAGCGCAAAAAAATAAAACCGCAGAGGTGATCAAATACCACCAAAAGAAAGCTCTATTTGTGGGAAAAAAAGGATGCAAATTTTTTTTGGGTGCCACGTTGCACGACCGCGCAATTGTCAGTTAAAGTGACGCAGTGCAGAATTTTAAAAAGTGCTCTGGTCAGAAAGGGGGTAAAATCTTCCGGGGCTGAAGTGGTTAAGGAGTACATACAGGGGCTTGTTAACTGATCACATTACCTCATCATCCAAAAAATGTAACAAATCTTATCCATAAAGGGAATTTTTGCCTGTCTAGCACTCCTCTCCTCTGCTTCATAAGCACTGAGGCCCAGATTCTCAAAGGAGATACGACGGCGTATCTCTGAGTCTGAGCCGTCGTATCAATGCGCCTGATTCTTAGAATCAGTTACGCATAGATTTGTATTAGATCCGACCGGCGTAAGTCTCTTACGCCGTCGGATCTTAACTGCATATTTACGCTGGCCGGTAGGGGCGTGTACGCTGATTTACGCGTCGAAATATGTAAATCAGCTAGATACGCGAATTCACGAACATATGCCCGGCCGACACAGTACAGATACGCCGTCCACGTTAGGCTTTTCCTGGCGTAAAGTTACCCCTGCTATATGAGGCGTAGATGCGGCGTACCAATGTTAAGTATGGACGTTGAATTTTGAAAATTTTACGTCGTTTGCGTAAGTCGTTCGCAAATAGGGCTGGGCGTCATTTACGTTCACGTCGAAAGCATTGGCTTCTTGCGGGTTAATTTGGAGCATGCGCACTGGAATACTTTCACGGACGGCGCATGCGCCGTTCGTAAAAAGCGTCATTTACGTGGGGTCACATAAAATTAACATAACACACGCCCACATCTACCACATTTGAATTAGGCGGGCTTACGCCAGCCTATTTACGCTACGCCGCCGCAACTTTCGTTTTAGAATATGGCACTTGCCTGTAAAAGTTGCGGAGGCGTAACGTAAATAGGATACGTTACACCCGCACAAAGATACGCCATTCTACGTGAATCCGGGCCTGAGTATTCAGTGAACAAAGGGTTAGCCCTTTACCAATTGTTTAGAATGAAGCACCATTCTTGATGCCCATATAAATCATTGTGCTGGGAGAATAAAAGCAATAGAAAAACAACTGGATGTTTGAGGCAATAAAACAGTTCATTCTTTAAAGAAGACCTACAATGTAACATTTGTTTTAAAGCATTTGAAAATGTCACAGGATATAAAAAGGCAAAAAAACAAGAACATGAAATGAATTAAAATACACAATCTGCTACATTACAATTGCGGTTATCATAATTTCCTCATAAATTAGATGATAACTTCATGTTCAGCTTTATAAATTACCCACATTTTGTAAAAATGGGAAAATATATTGCCTACGCACAGTTTGTGATGAAGTATTGTTTACACAAATTTTTCATTCATATTCTCCAATTAACAATGCAATGATTCACAGAGATCCGTGTAAAGCAATGCTGGAAAGTCAAATGGAATACAGTTAATATGTGAATCAATTGCGATTTTCCCACATTACATCCTTAACCACTTCCATACCGGGCACTTATACACCTTCCCGCCCAGACCAATTTTTAGCTTTCAGTGCTGTTGCACTTTAAATTACAATTGCGCGGTCATGCTACGCTGTACCCAAACTACATTTTTATCATTTTGTACCCACAAATAGAGCTTTCTTTTGGTGGTATTTGATCACCTCTGGGATTTTTATTTTCTGCAAAAAAAATGACCGAAAATTTAGAAAAAAAATATATTTTTTTGTTTCCGTTATAAAACATTGTAAATAAGTAAATTTTCTCCTTCACTAATGGGCACTGATGGTACTGCACTGACTGGCACTGATAAGGTGGCACTGATGTGGTGGCATTGATGGGCACCAATATGCGGCACTGATGGGCGGCACGGATGGGCACTGATAGGTGGCACAGATGGGCACAGATAGGCGGCATGGATGGGCAGGGATAGGCGGCACTGATGAGCAGGGATAGGCGGCACAGATGGGCAGGGATAGGCGGCATGGATGGGCAGGGATAGGCGGCACGTATGGGCACTGATAGGTGGCATAGATGGGCACTGATAGGCGGCATGGATGGGCATAGATGGGCACTAATGTGTTGTACTAATGGATGCCAATCAGTGCCAAATAATGCCTGCCAATCAGTGATGCCCATTGTGGGCACTGATTGGCATCCATTGTGGCACTGATTGGCATCCATTATGTGTCATCCCTGGTGGTCTAGGGTGGCATACCTTTGATTTAAATCCCTGGTGATCTAGTGGGCATCCTCAGGGGGGGCTGTGCTGATAATCGATCAGCACAACCCCTCCCTGTCACAGGAGCAGCCGATCGGCTCTCCTCTACTCGTGTCTGACAGACGCGAGTGAGGAAAAGCCGATTACCGGCTTTTGCTGTTTACATCGTGATCAGCCGTGATTGGACACGGCTGATCACGTGGTAAAGTGTCTCCGTGAGAGACACTTTACCTAGATCGGTGTTGCGGGGTGTCAGACTGACACCCTTCAACAACGATCGCCGCGATGCGCACCCCCGGGGGCGCACATCGGCTCAGAATCCTGAGGACGTCATATGACGTCCAGTCAGGATTCTACAACCACTTTGCCTCCGTCAATCTGTCATTGGCGGACGGCAAGTGGTTAAAGCGGAGTTCCCCCCCCCCCTCCCCGAAAGGTGCCAAATGTGACACCGGAGGGGGGGGGGATTCCAAAAAGCGGAAGTTCCATTTTTGGGTGAAACTCTGCTTTAAAGGATAAGTTCTCCTTTTGTAACATGTTACATCCATATTCAGGGTGTAACATGTTATAAATGTACTGCCTTCTATTTTCCTTTTTGACCAATATATGAGACGGAGTGTCCCCCAGGCATAATTATACCGAGTTCTCCAGCGGTGTGTCTCCCAGTCCATCTACTGATCTGTCCACTATATACCAGCTAAAGCTTTACCTGACCTGCCTTTTTAGTTAAAGGGGTCACGGTTACCTTATTCATCGGGTGTGCACAAGATCGTTTTTCCCCATGGTGACGCATTAAAGACTGCAACCACTTTATACCCTATATGGACTTTCTGTTGCGTCACATCCAGACTGTTGTCTACAATTGCACTTTTATTATTGATTGTTTATGTACTATATATACTGTTGACTGAATTTGTTAAGCACATTTTTGGATCTATATCGTGTTACACTATCTAAACCAGGGGTCTCCAAACTTTTCAAACAAAGGGCCACTTTAATGTCCTCCAGACCTTAGGAGGGCCGGATTGTGGCCAGCGGGTGCAGAAAATGTCCCGGGCACCACCACCGGTGAGAATAAATGTGGCCTCAGGGTTGGTGGTCAGTAGGAGGAGGAGTAGGGCCCCAATTAGTAGGAGGAATAGTATCCCATCATTGATATCAGTAGAAGAAATAGCGCCCCTTTGTTGGTGTCAGTGGAAGAAATAGTGCCTCGTATCAGTGGGAGGAATCGTGCCCCATTTTTTTTTCATCCCACTGTAGCGCAGTCAGGCATAGCCTAAAGTATTGTGGTGACTCTGCTCTGAAGTGAGGAGCATTGCAGCATTATTGCCACCCCGTCACAGGAAGCTGCATTGGGTGAACTTCATTGGTGGGATCATTAGGTATTTGTGGGACTTTGCAGGGGGAGGAGAAAGAGAAGAGAGAGAAAGAGAAAGCTATATAAAAATGCAGATGGATCTACTGTATAATAAAGTGTGACAGCACATATTTGCATGTTTTTTTTTTTTGGTTGTTTTGGGGAGCCCATGATGCTACTTTAAGAGAGCAGGCATTCCCACTGCAAGCCTGATAGCTTTCAGCTGCCAGATGGTAATTCAGTAATAAGATATATTCTATCTAAATACATTGGCAATGCTGAAAATGATTTCAGAACTTCTGAAGGAATACATAAATGAATTAAGAGATATTTGCCTGGAGTTGTTCTTTACACAGTGGGCTAAACACATAATATTGCGTGTGTGTCTTAATGAGTGAGCTGCAGTAAACACAATAATAGGAATACATATTAAAGGTTTATCTCTAAATGTATTCTATTATTCTTTTACATACTGGTAGTTAATGGTAGTTGCTTTGTCATTTTATTTATAGCACATTCTCACAGGGATGCATTAACAAGTGCGCTATATCACGTTTTTCATGTGCTGATGCACTGCATTAGATATGAATATTTACCATCCATGCTTCCACTGCTGGAAACTGGGTCTGTTTCATGTTTCATCACATATGATGTCAGTTCATCCATTGCTTTCCGGGTCCCTTCAAATCAGTGTAGGGTGTGAGACTTCAGTAACTACCATCCAGCTCCCTGCACATCCCCTTCAGCCATAGACTGCAGTCCTTTAAATTTTTTTTAATTTTTGCCCTTCTTTTTTACATCCACATAACGACAGCCTAGCCTTCTCGGTTGAGAAGAATGGGTGTAGATTGCGCTGGGCTGACTCTATTAGTCAGTGTTGTAGATTGGTAGGGTGTGGACAGAGGGAAATAATTGGTTTCCAGAGGTCCGTGGCCAGTTTGGAAAATGGTGGTGATGGGCTTGGGCTGCTACCTCTGTGTGCGTTCTTGCGGTCGACTCCGCGTGTAATGTACCGGCAGTCCCTGAGTTACCAAGGTGCTAGGGTCTGTAGGTTTGTTCTTAAGTCTAATTTGTTCGGATGTCAAAACAGTACCTTTGTTGATGGCCAATGTGATTTCCGATGTTCTGTCGATATGTGCCCGACGTCGAAAAGTGTCTATGCATGCGCAGAAGGGAAGGCACTTCAGCTATGTTGCCGATCACATATCGATAGAACCCCGGGACCAGCGTAGAGAGCAAATGTTTTTTATTGTTGATGCACGTGTAGTGAAGACGCTCCATTTGTCTCTATTTCACCATAGACATTGTTGTCTTTAGATGGAGAATGGTGGAGGATTTGATACTTTTATGCATTTTTGTACTTGTTCATTTATCTATTTATTCTGTAATACATTTTCATTTTTTGATACTGGATTTGTATTCTATTGGACACTATATCTCTGATGCTCTATATGTGGCATCTTTTTCTATACCTAGCTTCTTACTTGATACAGTGTTGTGTTTTTTCTTTACGTATTATCCCATAGGTATGTAGAATTAGTGTGTTATTTGCACACACACTGGTATGCAGTAGTGTATTTGGGTTGTGTGCTGACCTAGGCCTGACTAAACTCGTGCACACCTAATTTTAAAGATGACCCACCCCTTCCCGTCAAGGCCACACCCTTTCTGTTTAAGACCCACCCTGAAATTTTTGAGTGGGGACACTAGTTCTTAGAGCCGGGGGGTGGGGGGCGCAATGGATTCTCTTAATTTGCATAGATTTTGGGGCAGGAAGTGAAGGGAAATCTCTGCAATGGGACAGGGATGGTAAAAAATAAACTGACAGGGGCCATAACTCTCCCTTACTCTATCCAAAACGGAAAAAAAAATGTTGCCTATAGTTCTACTTTAAGCACACATTTCTAAACATTTTATGGAGAGGACTAAGAAGATATAACCATGCCAAACCAGTTAACCACTTCCATACAGGGCATTTTCACCCCCTTCCTGCCCAGACCAATTTTTAGTTTTCAGCGCTGTTGCACTTTGACAAATTTTTTCCTCAGTTTAGATCGATACATACTTCTACTGTACATATTGTGGTAAAAAAAAAATCGCAATAAGCGTATATTAATTGGTTTGCGCAAAAGTTATAGCGTCTACAAAATAAGGGATAGATTTATGGCATTTTTTTTTTTTACTAGTAATGGCAGCGATCTGCGATTTTTATTGTGACCTTGACATTGGGGCGGACATATCGGACACTTTTGACACGTTTTTGGGACCATTCACATTTATACAGCGATTAGTGCTATAAAACTGCACTGATTACTGTGTAAATGTGACTGGCAAGGAAGGGGTTAACACTAGGGGGCGCTGAAGGAGTTAATATGTTCCCTGGGAGTGATTCTTACTGTAGAGGGAAGGGACTCACAAGGGGAGGAGACCGATGTGTGTTCCTCTGTACTGGGAACACAACATCGGTCTCCTCTCCTCTGACAGGAGGTGACTCTGTGTTTACACACACAGATCCACACTCCTGCCGTGATCGCCGGCAATCGCGGGTGCCCGGCGGACATCACGGCTGCCGGGCACGCGCCGGGTCACGAGCGGCGACGCGCCCTAGATTGCTGGGAAGAAAGGACGTCATACGACGTCCACCCGGAGGGAGAGAGTGTTCCTGCCGGCGTCATTTTATAATGGCCCTGGAGGAAGGGGTTAATATTGTCACAGTGCTAACCGTACAAGAAATAGGATAACACACTGGGACAGCTTTGGGTTTTCAGGGCCTGAGATGTACAGATGGATTGTATGCATCACCCAGAGGTTCAGTACATATAATCAAAATGGACAAGCTTAATTAAGAAACAATTCAATTAACAGAGTGATGACTCAGCCTAAGTAACAAGATTATGTGAACATTAAAGGAATGGGATAACGCCTGAGAAGAACTATTCAAATTATCACAGGGGGAAGGTGACATTATTTTGCATTTTAAGGAGCTTATACTTGTTCCCTTTGTATATATACCGGTAATTAATATAAATTACCTGCTTAAACTATAAGTAGGTGTTTACCTTCTGCACCTTACATAGTAAGGTTCCATTTTGAAGGGATACTAAGCTATAAAATAAACCACATTTGCCCTTGTTGTGAGAAAATTATTGTTGACAAAAAAAAGAAAAACTCTTCTTGACTCAAATATGCCATACATGTATATGTATAAAAATAAGGGGCCACGCACAGGGTTCAATTTTGTAATAATAAGGGAAATTTACAAAGAGTTGTGCAAGTTGAGGCTTGTATCTCTCGACTAAACGTAGAAAATGGAACAGATTTTGTCCCTAAAGCCGAGTACACACGGGCCAAATGTCGGGAGACAATGGCCGGTTAAAAAACGTCCAACATTCGGTCCGTGTGTATGTCAGTTTGTGCGACAGAAGCCGCTTTGCCAGTGATCCCATCTCAAGTCTTTCCTTATAGCGACCATCAAAAACCAATGATGGCAAGTATGCCACTTTGAAGCATCACTTATGACGATAAATTAACATGCTGGATTTTCTTTCTGCTTCTGGTAGCCAATAAAAACAAATGAGAATAGAGCTTTTGCATGCTCTAGATCAGCCTTTCTCAACCTTTTTACCACTGGGGAACCCTAAAAATAATTTTCAGGTCTCGGGGAACCCCTGATAAAACCCATTCATTGAGGGTCAGTGGGAACAATGCCCCTTACTTTGATGGTCAGTGAGAAGAATGCCCTTTTTTACAGTAGTGGTAAGAATGCCCTCCTTACAGAGAACTATGAAGATCATTGGTGTCATACCACTGGCTCCTCCAAGTGGAATTGGCTCAGAACTATGTATGCACCATCAAACAGAAGGTAAATCAGCCACAGCTCAAGGAACCCCTAGCCACCTCTGGAGGAACCCTAGGGTTTTACGGAACTCTGGTTGAGAATGGCTGCTCTAGATACTATATTAACACCAATCGGCTAAAGTTTGATGTTGGTGGGTCTTGTCTCACAAGCTGTTTATTAGCATGGAGATGTTCAACCTGCTGCTGTTCTTAGAAAGGCATCATTCTAATACAAGTTATTGTTCAATACCACAATGTACACACATTTTATACATAGAACAGACTACTTTACTGAGGTGACAATATATACAGTATGTCACAAAGGGGAGTACACCCCTCACATTTTTGTAAATATTTTATTCTATCTTTTCATGTGACAACACTGAAGAAATTACACTTTGCGGCAATGTAAAGTAGTGAGTGTACAACTTGTATAACAGTGTAAATTTGCTGTCCCCCTCAAAATAACTCAACACACAGCCATTAATGTCTAACCTGCTGGCAACAAAAGTGAGTATACCCCTAAGTGAAAATGTCCAAATTGGCCCAATTAGTAATTTTGCCTCCCCTGTGTCATGTGACTTTTTAGTGTTACAAGGTCTCAGGTGTGAATGGGGAGCAGGTGTGTTAAATTTGGTGTTATCGCTCTAACTCTCTCATACTGGTCATTGAAAGTTCAACATGGTACCTCATGATAAAGAACTCTCTGAGGATCTGAAACAAAAGAATTGTTGCTCTACATAAAGATGGCCTAGGCTACAAGAAGATTGCCAAACTGAAACTGAGCTTCAGCACGGTGGCCAAGACCATACAGCGGTATAACAGGACAGGTTCCACTCAGAACAGACCTTCACATGGTCCACCAAAGAAGTCGAGTGCACGTGCTCAGCGTCATATCCATAAGTTGTTTTGGGGAAATAGACGTATGAGTGCTGCCAGTATTGCTGCAGAGGTTGAAGGAGTGGGGGGTCAGCCTGTCAGTGCTCAGACGATACGCTTCACACTGCATTAAATTGGTCTGCATGGCTTTCGTCCCAAAAGGAAGTCTCTTCTAAAGATGATGCACAAAAAAGGCCGCAAACAGTTTGCTGAAGACAAGCAGACTAAGGACATGAATTACTGGAACCATGTCCTGTGGTCTGATGAGACCAAGATAAACTTATTTGATTCAGATGGTGTCAAGCGTGTGTGGCAACCAGGTGAGGAGTACAAAGACAAGTGTGTCTTGCCTACAGTCAAGCAGTGGGAGTGTCATGGTCTGGGGCTGCATGAGTGTTGCCGCCACTGGGGAGCTACAGATCATTGAGGGAACCATGAATGCCAACATGTACTGTAACATACTGAAGCAGGGCATGATCCCCTCCCTTCGGAGACTGGGCAGCAGGGCAGTATTCCAACATAACAACCCCAAACACACCTCCAAGACTTGCTAAAAAAGCTGAGGGTAAAGGTGGTGGACTGGCGAAGCATGTCTCCAGACCTAAACCCTATTGAGCATCTGTGTGGCATCCTCAAACGGAAGGTGGAGGAGCGCAACATCTCTAACATCCACCAGCTCTGTGATGTCATCATGGAGGAGGGGAAGAGGACTCCAGTGGAAACCTGTGAAGCTCTGGTGAACTCCATGCCCAAGAGGGTTAAGGCATTGCTTAAAAATAATGGTGGCCACACAAAGTATTGACACTTTTGGCCCAATTTGGCCATTTTCACTTAGGGGTGTACTCACTTTTGTTGCCAGTGGTGTAGACATTAATGGCTGTGTGTTGAGTTATTTTGAGGGGACAGCAAATTTACACTGTTATACAAGCTGTACACTCACTACTTTACATTGTAGCAAAGTGTCATTTCTTCAGTGTTGTCACATGAAAAGGTAGAATAAAATATTTACAAAAATGTGAGGGGTGTACCCACTTTTGTAAGATACTGTAAAAGAGTTACAGCATTACAAACATGTCCTTCAGCGCCCGTGTTTGCTTGGAAGTAGGAATAAGGGGGCAGATCCACAGAGCGAGTACGCCGGCGTATCTACTGATACGCCGGCGTACTTTCAAATTTTGCGTCGGGTATGCAAATTAGCTATTTCCGACGATCCACGAACGTACGCGCAGCCGTCGCATTCTTTTACGTCGTCTCTAGTCGGCTTTTTCCGGCGTATAGTTAAAGCTGGTGTTTTGCGGCGTGTAGTTAGATTTGCCATGTTAAGTATGGCCGTCGTTCCCGCGTTTAATTTGAATTTTTTTTTTTTCCCTAAGTCGTCCGTGAATCGGGATGGACGTAATTCACGTCTATGTTAAAAAAAATTACGTCCTAGCGACGTCATTTAGCGCAATGCACGGCGGGAAATTTCGGGACAGTTCATTCGGCGAGGGGACGAGCTTCATTTAAATGAAACACGCCCCCTAATCGCCAATTTGAATTCCACCGCCAGAGATAGACTATGCCGCCGTAACTTACGGCGCAAAATATTTAAGGATTGGATTTAAAGCCAGGTAA
Source organism: Rana temporaria (assembly GCF_905171775.1). Lineage (NCBI taxonomy): Eukaryota > Metazoa > Chordata > Amphibia > Anura > Ranidae > Rana > Rana temporaria. The sequence continues at coordinate 27,501,094 of NC_053500.1, read as the reverse complement.
GGTACGGCGGCGTAGCGTATCTCTGATATGCTGCGCGGGTGCAGATCTCTGTGGATCTGCCCCAAGGTCTTTTAAAAACGATTGATCTTTTGAAAGCTTTGGGGTAAAGCACAGGATCCAACAACAGCATAATGAAAGAATATGGACTGAGCTGTAAGGAGCATACTAAATGATTAAAGCACTGTACACGCGATCGGTTTGTCCGATGAAAACAGACCGATTGACTGTTTTCATCGCACAAACCGATCGTGTGTGGGCCCCATCAGTTTGTTTTACATCGGTGAAAAAAAATAGAACATATTTTTCCTATGAATAAAAAAATGATAGAATAAAACGATCGTCTGTGTGGAAGTCTGTCTGTCAAAAATCCACGCATGCTCAGAATCAAGTCGACGCATGCTCGGAAGCATTGAACTTAATTTTTCTCAGAACGTCGTAGTGTTTTACGTCACCGCGTTTTGGCATGGTTGGATCTTTGACTGATGGTGTATAGGCAAGACTGATGAAAGTCAGCTTCATCGGATATCCGACGAATAAAAAATCCATCGGATTAGATTCCATCAGATATCCGATCGTGTGTACGAGGCTTTAAGGATTTGGTGGGCTATGTTTTTTATTTCTTTCATTCTGAGGAGTAGTACGTGTAATCAAAACTTGGCTATCAGACAACAAATAAGGATAAAAAACATACTTGCGCACAACATATAGCATAGTGGTGTATAAAGAATGATCAATGAACAAAGTGAATGACAAGCGAGGGGATTGAAGGGTTTTTAGTCTGAAAGAAGAGCATTCTGTAGCGGTTTTACAGGTGATCAGAGGAAGCAGAGCTCAGTGACACACTTACTGTGTGGGAAGAAAGATTAAAGGCATATGAAAAAAAGATAGGCCACAGGCAAAGGATCTGCTGTGCACTCAGTACTGTGCCACTGTTGGGAAAGTCAAGCCCGTGTGGAGTACAGTAAATACAATCATCAAAGTGTGTCACGCTTACATAACATTGAAAATAGAAGGCTTGTTATTTTTTTCCTACATCTTGAACTTTAATGTTCTTTATCACTCTAAAGAGCGTAAATTGTGTGTCATTATATGAACAATAGATCATTAGTACCAACATATGTCCTTTCCGTACCGTGTGATTTGGAATGAGACAGCTTGTACGTTTTCACACTCCGGCCTACTAGAATAGGTGTAAATTCTACTTAAGAACACAAGATTGTAGCTTTCTCTTTGTTGTGCTGCCCAAATTAATGATCACGCTATCTGCCTGATTCACTAAGAAATCCAAGTGTTAATGCAGCATGAACGAGCCAGAAACACTGCGCAGATCCCGGTACATCAATGTGAGATGTATTCTTCTGGTTTTTTTTTTACATTTACTGAGATTAGCTAATTTAACGCTACATTAATATGAAGTTTTTGCACCCAACTGATAGCAAAAATAACTCGTATGTCTGCATCTAGTGGCTACGCCAGCTCAAGCTTTGCATATTTACAAGTTCTGACAATATGGCTTCCAAATTCTATATTCAGTCTAATAAGGCATTTACAGTTTATTATTGAACTAGTTTAGCGGTTTCTCCAGCAAGGAATACAAAGTATTAATAGCAAGTAGTTAACAAAAAGTTTGTAGAATAAAAATAAGATTGATTTATTTCTTCTGCACAAAACCAAAGTGCGAGGAACTGCTGGGATTTGTAGACATGCTTTACACGTTTCCCAATACTGTGAATTGAGGGTTATATTTCAAAACTTGTATTGTTTTAATATACCAACACTGCGAATAAAACAAAGTTCAGACTATAGATTACTGGTACATCAATGTACATAGGTTAGATCTCTAAATAAAATGATTACTTGTTCGTGTTGGCACAGTCTGGTCTATGCAAAATGTGACATATAAACAGGGTTGCCAATCTTCTGCAGCATTTTTTACTGACAAAACATGGAAAATTTGCTGATTTACACCTAAAAAGTTAAAGGGGTTGTAAAGGTACCATTTTTTTCCCTAAATAGCTTCCTTTACCTTAGTGCAGTCCTCCTTCACTTACCTCATCCTTCCATTTTGCTTTTAAATGTCCTTATTTCTTCTGAGAAATCCTCACTTCCTGTTCTTCTGTCTGTAACTCCACACAGTAATGTGAGGCTTTCTCTCTGGTGTGGAGTGTGGTGCTCGCCCCCTCCCTTGGACTACAGGAGAGTCAGGACATCCACTAACACACACCTCCTTTCTCTATCTGCAACGTAGAGAGAGCTACCACTAAATGACATTGTAGCAAAGTGTCATTTCTTCAGTGTTGTCACATGAAAAAATAGAATAAAATATTTACAAAAATGTGAGGGGTGTACTCACTTTTGTGAGATACTGTTTATATGTATGTAGCAGGCTGTTATGTAACTGGTATTTGTATTAATGCTCTTTGTTAGATAGTTTCAGTATTCTATTGTATCGTTGTTCTATTAGAAAAGCTTGCTAGATTCTTTTGTACATGCTGTATACATTTCTTACACAATGTTTTTGTACCATTAACCCTGAGATAACAATGCCCCCCCCCCCTTCGATGCACACATGGTGTGCTAATTGACAGTGTTATAAAGAAGGATGCCTGCATGGAGATCTACCTTCTTCAGAATAAAAATCTCAGGACAGATATTGTTGATCGACTCAGCAGTGCTGAGCATGTTACGTGAACAAGTCTTTGTATAACACACAATATCTGAGTCACAAAATTTGTATATGTATAGCGGAGAGTGATAAAAGAATGTGTAGTGACCTAGTAAATGTGTGTGCCATTAAAATGGTTCAATCCAGTCAGACAGAAATTTTGCATCTAAACTGACTTAGTAGACATGGCCTACCTGCTGCGTGCCTCTAATTTTCGGCCCAGCATAAAGCTTGTGCAGCTGGCTCCCCTGCCAGGATAAATGCCTAGAAATGCTAATTTTCTCATCTTTTGCATGACCCTTAAAGTAGGACAAAAGTTTAGATTTCTTAGTTCCATAATGTTATGCAGTAACACAAACGGCAATAACAAACAAGGGTTCTAGCCTTTTTTGTTTCTGTCTGTGATGCTATTGAAGATTTTCTTTCACTTCCCGCTTGGTAAACCCATTGTCCTCGGGACAGTAAGTAGGACATCTCGTGAATGAAGCCCAGAAAGCATGGTAAACCTGACAGGGGTTCTAATCCTTTCCTACTCTGACCAAAATAAAAAATGTTTGGGCTGACAATACACTAACTGGTTCCAGACCAGTTGCCGTCGTAGCTGTACGTTGGGTCTTTAAGACCCTTTAGCAGGCATGCGCCTGCAGTGTATGCTTGGCAGGCGCGATGACCGCAGGACCCCCGCGATCGCTCGTGACAGAGTGAAAACCGGGATCTGTGTGTTGTGACAGGAAGTTAGGTAAATCTGTGGGTGTTGTCACAGACGGGACATACATTTCTGCCTTGTTTAGACAATACACCAATTGTTATTAGGCGTCGGCTGCAAATGTAGCCAGGAAAGGTCTAAGGGCGTTGGAAGACTTCAGCGTCGGAATAAGGCAATTAAGGCCTTTATAAGTAGTCCATAGGATTACCACTAATTTGCTGCATCATCCTGAGTCTTTGTGAGTAAGGAGAGCAGTGCCTGAAAGTCTTCTGAGGAGGTGAGAAGGTGATTGATTTTTCTGTGTGATAAAAATCAAAAGACTATTGTTTGTCTGCTGTATGACCAGCAGTGTCTGCCCAGCACTAGGCTGTGCCAGACTCCATAGATAGGTTCCTGTGTGGTGAAGATAGATGCCCCAAGTGTCCAGGGTTTATTTTATGTTTGATTTTGTTTATGCTGTTTGGATGCTTGCACTTTCCAGAAAGATGGAAGAATAAACCCAAATCTTTGTTTTCAACCATCTTCGACTGCCTGTCTGTATAAATTCAGTGTGTAGTGAACCCATCCAAGGGGTCACACACCCCGCTACCGAGCTAACCCCTTACAGTGTGTAAACACACAAATCCTGGTTCTGTCAGGGGAGAGGAGAGAGATTGTGTGTTCCTACTAAATAGGAACAACGATCTCTCTTCTCCCCTAGTCAGCCACATTCCCCCCACAGTTAGAAACACACATAGGGAACACATTTAACGCCTTGATCACCCCTAGCGTTAACCCCTTCTGTCACGGTGCTGCTGATGTGAACCCACAGGCGAGCAGGTGACACGGGTTCCCCCAGGGCGTGGAAGGGCCAGCTGGTATTCTGACAGGGACCCCCTCATGAGGGTTTGGGCTTAGCTGCGTACTGACCCCAGGTCACAACCCCCAGGTTTACAGAATAAAGGTGGATAAAGCACCTGGACCAGATGGCATCCACCCACGGATCCTAGGTGAGTTGAGCTCTGTCATTTCAAAGCCACTGTATCTAATATTTAGGGACTCATTAATGACAGGAATAGTACCACTGGATTGGCGTAGAGCCAATGTGGTGCCTATATTTAAAAAGGGAACAAAGTCTTTACCAAGTAACTATAGACCTGTTAGTCTAACTTCTATAGTTGGGAAGATACTGGAACGTTTAATAAAAGACCACATGGATGAGTTCTTGCAGGAAAAAAACTATTTAAGCAGCAGACAACATGGATTCATGAAAGACAGAAGTTGTCAGACAAACCTGATTTCCTTTTATGAAGAGGTAAGTAAAACCCTGGACAGAGGCGTGGCTGTGGACGTGATATATTTGGATTTTGCAAAAGCGTTCGATACAGTTCCGCACACACGGCTCATGTGTAAGGTAAGGTCTACAGAATTGGATATATCAGTTTGTAAATGGATAGAAAATTGGCTGAAAGCCAGAATTCAGAGAGTCGTGGTTAATGATTCTTACTCTGAATGGTCCAATGTTATCAGTGGTGTACCCCAAGGTTCAGTGCTGGGACCCTTACTTTTCAATATATTTATAAATGATATTGGGTCTGGGATCAAAAGTAACATTTCTGTCTTTGCAGATGACACCAAGCTATGCAGTGGAATAACGTCCTTGCAGGATGTCTCCAATTTACAAGCTGACCTCAATGCTCTGTCCAATTGGGCGACTGAGTGGCAGATGAGGTTTAATGTTAATAAATGTAAAGTTATGCACTTGGGGGCTAAGAATATGCATGCATCATACATACTAGGGGGAGTACAACTGGGTGGATCTGTAGTGGAGAAGGATCTGGGGGTTTTAGTTGATCATAAGCTCAATAATGGCATGCAATGCCAAGCTGCGGTTTCCAAAGCGAGCAAAGTCCTTTCTTGTATTAAGAGAGGTATGGACTCCAGAGACAGATATAATTTTGCCCCTGTACAAATCATTAGTAAGACCTCATCTGGAATATGCAGTTCAGTTTTGGGCACCAGTTCTCAAAAAGGATATCGGAGAACTGGAGAAAGTGCAGAGAAGAGCAACCAAACTGATAAGAGGCATGGAGGAGCTCAGCTATGAGGAAAGATTAGATGAACTAAATCTATTCACTCTTGAGAAGAGGAGAATTAGGGGGGATATGATCAACATGTACAAATATATAAGAGGTCCATACAGTGTACTTGGTGTTGAGTTATTCACTTTACGGTCATCACTGAGGACAAGGGGGCACTCTTTACGTCTAGAGGAAAAGAGATTTCACCTCCAAATACGGAAAGGTTTTTTCACAGTAAGAGCTGTGAAAATGTGGAACAGACTCCCTCCAGAGGTGGTTCTGGCCAGCTCAGTAGATTGCTTTAAGAAAGGCCTGGATTCTTTCCTAAATGTACATAAAATAACTGAGTACTAAGATTTGTAGGTAAAGTTGATCCAGGGTAAATCTGATTGCCTCTCGGGGGATCAGGAAGGAATTTTTTCCCCTGCTGTAGCAAATTGGATCATGCTCTGCTGGGGTTTTTTGCCTTCCTCTGGATCAACTGTGGGTATGGAGTTGGGTGTATGGGATTGTATTGTGTTTTTTATTTTGTTTGTTTATTTTTTTGAGGTTGAACTGGATGGACTTGTGTCTTTTTTCAACCTAACTATGTAACTATGTAACTATGTAACTATGTAACCTTGCTCACAAGGAGAGTACCAGACACTATCAGACACGGATGAATGGACGAAGCAGAAGGAGACCCAGATAGCGAGCCAAGGTCGGGGCGGGCAGCAGACAACGTAATCAGGAACCTAGCCAAGTCGGTACACAATAGATCAGTTCATGATAAGTCAGGTTAAGCAGGTTACACGAAGAGCGCTCAGGAACAAGTGTTGCTCAAGCAACCAGAAACTGGTCTGAGTGGAATTTAAATAGGAAGTTACATGGGAGGCTGGACAGGAAGTAGCAGGAAGCAAGGATATATTAAGCAACAAGTGAAGCCGTCGACACCCAGAGCTGAAGACAAGCTTGTGGAACCACAGGTGTCCGCCAACCTACAACAGTAAAAGGATCTTCAGCTGATCTGTGACACCTTCACTGCCAGTGATATTTATACAGTAATCAGTGGCTATTTATAGCACTGATCACTTTATAAATGTCAATGGTCCCAAAAAAGTGTCAAAAGTGTCTGATTTGTCCACCACAATGTCGCAGTCCCAATAAAAAAAATCGCAGATCACCAACATTACTAGTAAAAAAAATCTATCCCCTATTTTGTAGACGCTATAACTTTTGCGCAAACCGAATCGCTAATTGCGATTTTTTTTTTTACCAAACATATATAGAATAATATATATTGGTCTAAACTGATAGACATTTTTTATTTTATTTTTTATTTTGGGATATTTATAATATAATTTTTTTTAATTTTTTTTTTCAAAATCGTCGCTCTTTGTTTATAGCGCAAAAAAACCCCGCAGAGGTGATCAAATCCCGCCAAAAGAAAGCTCTTTTTTGTAGAAACACCTACGCCAAAAAAAACGGCGTGGGGGTTCCCCCAAAATCTGGTCGCGGAGCATGCTGGGACTGTGACGTCATAAGAGGCCTATATAAATCATCGCGCACCGCACACCCGGCATTACAGCGGGAGGGAGCGACGAGGCAACATCGGAAGAAGGAAGAAGGCGACGAGGAAGAGCGGGCTGGCCGCTGCTAGTAAAAGAGCTGCAAGAAGATAGCAGCGGCCAGCCCCGAAGACGGCACCGGAGAGCGGGAGAAGATCCCCGAAGGCAGAAGAAGACCCCCGGAGAGCGGAGAAGACCCCCGGAGCTGGCTAATAAATTATTTTAAAAACCTGTGTTGTGTTTTTATTTTATTGACACTTTTCCTCCCGGTGAATGGGTAGGGGTACAATGTACCCCATACTCATTCACATAGGGTGGGGGGCCGGGATCTGGGGGCCCCCTTATTAAAGGGGGCTCCCAGATTCCGATGAGCCCCCCCGCCCGCAGACCCCGACAACCGACGACCAGGGTTGTCGGGAAGAGACCCTTGTCCCCATCAACATGTGGACAAGGTGCACCTACCCCCCCATGTTGAGGGCATGTGGCCTGGTAGGGCTCAGGAGGGGGGGGGGGCGCTAGCTCGTCCCCACCCCCATTCCTGACCGGCATGCTCGGATAAGGGTCTGGTATGGATTTTGGGGGAACCCCCACGCAGTTTTTTTCGGTGTAGGTGTTGCCCTTAAAATCCATACCAGACTGAAGGGTCTGTTATCATCCTGGGGGGAACGTCACGCAATTTTTTTTTTTTTATTTGCACGGTTTCCCCTTCAAGATTCTCTGCACACCAGATCCTGATCCGACTGATCCGACTTCTGGTGCGACCACTATTCAAATCAATGGGCTCCCATAGGGAACCATTGATTTTGATTAGAAACAGAAAAACGTGGCTGAAAACTAGCGCCGCTTTTTTCCTGGCGTCTGTACTAGCTTTACAGCCCGTTTTTTTAAAACGTCCATGGAAATGAAGCCTTAATGTTGCCTGCTGTTGCTCTGTCAGAGAATACAATGCCTGTGTGTGGAGAATCTGATAGAAGCAGCTGTTCCAGGACTTGTGCTACATACCAGCTGATTGACTTTTTTTTTTACTTAATTTCCTAAATGACTAATGATTCTGAATAACTTGTGGTTCTTCATGTGCCTGAGTGAAGTTCTGTTGCATCTCTGCATGCATGCAAGTGTAGAACAGTAGTCATTTATTATACAATAAAACACCCTGTGGAATTATGTCTTTAACATGGAAATGTGCAGATAAATGAATCCAAATGGTAAACAAGATTTTTGTTTTCTGCTGAAATTGCAGCCCAGCTGTTTGTATCTCAGGATGATAGTAAGCAGTAATCTATCATTTGCTGGAGCTTAACAAGACTAATACATATAGTGACTTTCATAGGAGGTGTTGCATAGTTCTCAGGGTTCTTGGATTGCCTGCTACACAAATTTATAACGGCCCATTGGTCTCTCAATATGTACTCATCATTCAGCAAATCATGTGCTAAACGTCAGTTTCATTCTCTTGTGATTTTGTACATAGGACTTGTTTCTTGATACATTAGATGTCATCTATTCTGGAACAGAGTAAACGACCGCATATAAAATACTTGCTCTGGTTCAGGTGGCCCACTATATAGTGAATGCAAGGAAAAGGATGACAGCCCTCGAGCTTGCACTTTTAGAAACCAAGCCAACAATGGCAGCTCCTATATTTTTATCTGGGCACATATTTTTTTTAATATACCGTATTTATCGGTGTATACCGCGCACTTTTTTGCCCTGAAAATCAGGGCAAAATCGTGGGTGCGCGATATACGCCGATACCCGCTTCACGCGGCGAGTTTGAACCACTGCGCCAGCATATACCGAGCGCAGTACACTCGGGTATAGTCGGGCAGGCTCGGCTCCTCTCGCGGTTAAGTCCTGGACGTACAGGACGTGACCGCGAGAGGAGCCGAGCCTGCCCGACTATACCCGAGTGTACTGCGCTCGGTATATGCCGGCGCAGTGGTTCAAACTCGGCGCGGGAAGCAGAGATCGAGCGGCGGAGGACACCACGATGGCCGCAGAAGGACGCCGGAAACAACGAGGCCGCCGATGGACACCGCCGCGCAAGACACCAAAACTGTAATTACTAAAATGTTTTTTTTTTTTACAGGAATGCAGGTCCACATTAGGGGTGCGCGCTATATGCCGGAGCGCGCAATTCCCCCAATAAATACGGTACGTTTTATCTAATCCCTTATATTTGTAAATGTAGATGGGGCTTTTCACATTTTTGTGTAGCCAAGGGGTGCTACTATAGTTATTATTATGGAATGGTTTATTGTTTCATGTATGGATTTGGCCCCTCCTAATGCATGTTGGGAGTGAGGGAGTGACACTGTTTGCCGGGCTAGCTCTGAACCACAGGACACACAATGCAAAGCACACAGAACAGCCTGCTGGGAGGCTAAATAAAAAGGTGGGCATGGCCTGTTTTCAGCCTTTCTTCTGAACCTGCCAGCAGGAGGACTGTGTGACGGGGAGTGAGAATCTGCGGCCTACACAGTGGAGAGCCGGGTCGCCTGCCTCAGAGGGACCTCGGAGGACAGCATCGCTATTCCAGCAAGCAGACCGGCCTGCACTCCAGAGCTTCTGGGAACCCCTGCACTTCTGTCCACCGGGGTGTTGTAGCGCGGTGTGGCAGCTCCTTTTCACTGGATGGAGACACCAGAAGGGATTTCGGCTGGAGCCCTTCATCTGACTGGGTCCATAGTGGTGAGCAGGCACAGCCCATCTAGATCGAGATAACAGTATTGCTGAGGGTTTTCCTACAGACTGGCTGGTGAGACTTGCAGTTCCACGGATGTAAAGCTACTTCTTCATAGGCTGTATACAGCAGGCGCTTGGGGCCTATTCTTCCTCACTGTGCTGTAAAGTCAGTACTGTCCTCAACTCATTAATATAATTAATGGGGAACACACACAAGTGTGATAATACTTCTTCAGTTTAAGTACTCATCAGTTCATCTTTGCTCTTCAGTTTCTTTGTCTTTTACCTACCTAGATTACAAATTACACTGCAGTATAAACAGGCTAGCTGAAGATATCTGGAATTGGAGGAACATTTACCATTATTCCCTTTGTTATGCTTTACTGCTTTGCATTCTAATGCTTAATCATTGAACTATCACCTAGGGGGAGCCATTTAGTAAGACGTTATTCAATTTACATTGTGTTTACTGTATGTATATGCTGTACACAGTTTGCTGGTCTGTGTGCCGAGGCCTCAGAGAAAATGTATCCAATAAATGTCTTAAAGGTGTTGGATATTTGTCTCTCTGTGCACCTGTTCGCATAGGTCTTGTAGAGGTATTAAAGGGGTTATAAAGCCTCCTGCATCCTATGCATTAAGGTGAAAAAACACCTTGCTCTCTCCGGTCCCCCCGAGCCCCTGTTTCACTTACCTGAGCCCCGAACTTCCGTGGGCGCGATCCCATGTTGTTTTTCCTACAGCTTCTCGGCTCTTCATTGGATAGATTGATAGCAGCGCAGCCATTGGCTCCCACTGCTGTCAATCAAATCCAATGATGCAGCCGCCGGGGAGTGAGGCCGAGTCATACACTTGAGGCTATGTACACCGAGTATATGACACGGGAGCGCACCCGCAAGGTAACCCCTGGGAAGAGAGCTTCCCAGAGGGGGTTAGCTATTGTGGGGAGGAGCCGCGAGAGCCGCCGTGGGACCCCAGAAGACATGGATCGGGGCTACTCTGTGCAAAACAAACTGCACAGTGGAGGTAAGTATGACACGTTTGTTTTTTTTTTGTTTTTTTAACGTGAACCTTTAATATCACTTTAAGGTACACACATATGTCAGTGGAAAATTATATTTTCTGCCTAACATAAGTTGTATTTTACTTATATAGGGCCAGATTCTTAGAGGAGATACGACGGCGTATCTCCAGATACGCCGTCGTATCTCTGCGTCCGGCCGGTCGTATCTATGCGCCTGATTCTTAGAATCAGTTACGCATAGATATCTATTAGATCCGACAGGCGTAAGTCTCTTACGCCGTCGGATCGTAACTGCATATTTACGCTGGCCGCTAGGGGCGTGTACGCTGATTTACGCGTCGAAATATGCAAGTCAGCTAGATACACAAATTCACGAACGTACGCCCGACCGACGCAGTGCAGTTACGCCGTTTACATTAGGCTTTTCCCGGCGTATAGTTACCCCTGCTATATGGTGGCGTAAGTGCGGCATAACAATGTTAAGTATGGCCATCGTTCCCGCGTCTAAATTTGAAAAAGTTACATCGTTTGCGTAAGTCGTCCGTGAATGGGGCTGGACGTCATTTACGTTCACGTCAAAACCAATGACGTCCTTGCGGCGTACTTTGGAGCAATTCACACTGGGAAATTCCACGGACGGCGCATGTGCCGTTCGGTAAAAACGTCAAATCACGTCGGGTCAAGCCTGTTTTACATAACACACACCCACCTCTTTACAATTTGAATTAGGCAGGCTTACGCCGGCCTATTTACGCTACGCCGCCGCAACTTTTTTTGAGAATACGGCACTTAAACGGCCTGTAAAAGTTGAGGAGGCGTAACATAAATAGGATACGTTACGCCCGCACAAAGTTACGCGATTCTACGTGAATCTAGCCCATAATTTCTTGTTTTCATTCTTTATCTCAGTAAACTTACCTGAGTGCAGGGCCAGCCTTTGTGGTGTGCGAGCTGTGCGGCCGCACAGGGCGCCATGGGCAACAGGGGCGCCGTGCGGCCACCCAGAGGTGCACTAAGGGGGGGGCGAGCTACCCCTGGGTACCACACACTGGGGGGGTGTCAGACCGTCACCCCCCTCCGCGATTGTTTTACACCCGCGGTGGCATTTTTTCCTCTATGTGTATGTTTAGGTGACCAGGGGGCGATGGGTGAAGATGGGGGGGCGCCACAGGATTAGCTCGCACAGGGCGCCTGAACACCTAAGGCCGGCCCTGCCTGAGTGCTTCAGTGATACTGTGTGAGTTACTCATTACTAACACAACTTTTCAGAATGAACTTTGCAGAGTCGGGTTAACAGTGGTATAGAGTCTATCAGAAGCCCCCAAGGGGGTACCACTACATCTGTTATTGGAACGTCCACACCTTGTGACATACTTATGTACTGTAAAACCCCCCTCTACATTTAAAGCGTTATATGAATCCTGTATAATAATAATCAAACCTGCCATGATTCAGTGTGTATGTTGGCATAATTGGAGTGAGTTCTCTATGAGGGAAGTTTATTAAACCTGTGAAAACCATGGACATATAGTGAAATATGCTTTTGTAGTTTTGTCATTGCAGGACTAATGAATACATAGCATAAAGAAGATTTTTGATTAGGACTGGAAGAGCATTTACTTTGTTGAATATTTTAATTCAGTGTGAACTCAAAAAGAGTGGATTTTGGAAATATAAAAGGCTCAGTTCACAAAGCTTTAACACAAGGAAAATAATCTTTATTTTAGCCACCTGACTGTAATTTTCAAATTTCAGTGGACTCTGCTGAAAACAAAATAAGGATCGTAATCCTGGGTATTAGTTTTGTGAATCAAGTGTTGGGGCTTCTGTTAATATCTTCCAGTTTCAATAAACCTTGAAGCTCTGAAAAATGCAATTCCTTATCAAATTGGCCGGATGAAGCATGGGTTTTACTCCTAAAGTAATGTTTTATCAATATACAAATTTATCTCAATGACCTTTGCTTTGTCTTGAGACATTTGGCCAGTTAGGCATATACAGTTTCTCACAAAAGTAAGTACACCCCTCACATTTTTGTAAATATTTTATTCTATCTTTTCATGTGACAACACTGAAGAAATGACACTTTGCTACAATGTAAAGTAGTGAGTGTACAGCTTGTATAACAGTGTAAAGTTGCTGTCCAGTCAAATTAACTCAACACACAGCCATTAATGTCTAAACCGCTGGCAACAAAAGTGAGTACACCCCCTAAATAAAAATGTCCAAATAGGGCCCAAAGTGTCAATATTTTGTGTGGCCACCATTTCAGCACTGCCTTAACCCTCTTGGGCATGGAGTTCACCAGAGCTTCACAGGTTGCCACTGGAGTCGTTTTCCACTCCTCCATGATGACATCACAGAGCTGGTGGATGTTAGAGACCTTGCGCTCCTCCACCTTGCATTTGAGGATGCCCCACAGATGTTCAATAGGGTTTAGGTCTGGAGACATGCCTGGCCAGTGCATCACCTTTACCCTCAGCTTCTTATCAAGACAGTGGTTGTCTTGGAGGTTGAAGGTGTTTGGGGTCATTATCATGTTGGAATTCTGCCCTGTGGCCCAGTCTCTGAAGGGAGGGGATCGTGCTCTGCTTCAGTATGTCACAGTACATGTTGGCATTCATGGTTCCCTCAATGATCTGTAGCTCCCCAGTGCTGGCAGCTCTCATGCAGCCCCAGACCATGACACTCCCACCACCATGCTTGACTGTAGACAAGACACACTTGTCTTTGTACTCCTCGCCTGGTTGCCGACACACACACGACACCATCTGAACCAAATAAGCTTATCTTGGTCAGATCACAGGACATGGTTCCAGTAATCCATGTCCTTAGTCTGCTTGTCTTCAGCAAACTGTTTACAGGCTTTCTTGTACAACATCTTTAGAAGAGACTTCCTTCTGGGATGACAGCCACACAGACCAATTTAATGCAGTGTGCAGCGTATGGTCTGAGCACTGACAGGCTGACCCCTCACCCCATCAACCTCTGCAGCAATACTGGCAGCACTCATACGTCTATTTCCCAAAGACAACCTCTGGATATGACGCTGAGCATGTGCACTTTACGTCTATGGTCGATCATGGCGAGGCCTGTTTTGAGTAGAACCTGTCCTGTTAAACCAGGCCACTGTGCTGGAGCTCAGTTTCAGGGTCGCCTGGGCCATCCTTATGTAGAGCAACAATTCTTTTTTTTCAGATCCTCAGAGTTTCTTTGCCATGAGGTGCTATGTTGAACTTCCAGTGGACAGTAAGAGAGAGTGAGAGCGATAACACCAAATTTAACACACCTGCGCCCCATTCACACCTGAGACCTTGTAAAACTAACGAGTCACATGACAGCAGGGAGGGAATGGCTAATTTGGTCCAATTTGGACATTATCACTTAGGGGTATTAAATGGCTGTGTGTTGAGTTATTTTGAGGGGACAGCAAATGTACACTGTTATACAAACTGTACACTCACTACCCTACATTGTAGCAAAGTGTTATTTCTTCAGTGTTGTCACATGAAAAGATAGAATAAAATATTTACAAAACTTTGTGAGATACTGTTTGGCCACTAAACGCTTTGGCAAATCCTAATATCCTTATAATTCACAGCAGGGGATAAGGTGTCCCAGTATATATAAAAACTGTAAATAACATAATTTTTAATTATTAAGATGTTACTAAATCATATAAACTAAGATGAGCACATTGACACACATTGCAAAAATGTAAGCCTATACAGCCTAATTCACTGTGTGTTTAGTAATATTACGCAATCATATTGATGGTTTTGCATAGCCTGTGTTCTTCGAAGGCATGCTTTGTATATGTAGACCTCCTGGTCATAAGCCCAAAGCATGCGCTGAATTGCTAGATGGCACAGACATTCGTTTCCATTATGAAAGTGGATCGCAGCCCAGTATTGTGGCTGACTGTAAGCACCTTTTATTGATGAGCTCCAGAGTGTGGTGCTCATGTAGTTGTGTAAGAACGGCTAAGGTGGATCTAAGATCACTGAAGAAGAGATCTTTATGACATGGGGCCACTGACCCCCATACTTCTGATTAATGTTTCTATCAACTGCCAGAGAAAAAAAGAGATGAGATTACAGAGGATACAATACTCGTTCCTCTACGTGGAATGACACTCTCACACTCTGTATTGATATTCCACAGAAGTAGAGTGCCGAACATTTTTGCAGTTGAAAATGTGTCCGTTTATATGAAGTAATTATCTGCAATCTCAGTTAATTTATCTAAAAGCAATTTTGCATTAAATCATGTCTGTAATATCTCCTATTCAGAAAGCAGTGCAGTCATCTACACCATCCAAATTAGATTTAAGTGTTCTGCTGTGGAAAGGTGGGTTTGGTCTCTGCAGCTTGTTACACATGCAAATTTCTATCTTCTGGAGTAGAGGCTGGGCATATATATATATATCACTTTTCTTTCATTTTCTTAGGGCCCATTTACACTATTGTGCTGCATTAGCGTATAAACATTATTCTGCATTGTGATAAAGCAGCCAATTTACTGAGTAAGCTGCTTAACATACGATAACAGGTGCATGTAGTATTTTGGGCAGCACACAGCAAAGCACCTTTATATGTTGGTGTCATGATCACTTAGTGCCCCTGTTCCTCATTCCAGCACCCGGGTGTTGACTGTTGCTTTTCCTCCCTGTCTGTGTTCACCTGTTAGGTGATTGATCTGCTCAGTCACCTGATACAAGCAAACCAAACACACTATCCCTTTCTTGTGATAGAGACAGACTTACCTGCATTGTTCTAGACCAGGGGTGTCAAACTGGCGGCCCTCCAGCTGTTGCAAAACTACAAGTCCCATGAGGCATTGCAAGGTTAACAGTTGCAAGCATGACTCTCACAGGCAGAGGCATGATGGGACTTGTAGTTTCGGAACAGCTGGAGGGCCGCCAGTTTGACACCCCTGTTCTAGACCAAGCCTCCTGTTAGTCTGCCTTGTTTGCTGTTTGATCCCCTTTGTATGACTCAGATTGGACTGGATTATCCCCTGAACTCAGCCTGCCTTTACCTGAACTGTCTTTTAACCACGCTATCTGATAAACTGCAAGTACCTGTTTGCTTTGCTCAGTTCACATCTGCCCAGGCACTATAGCATTGTGTATAAAGTCCTGGGGGCAACCAAGTACCGATAGGCCTGCTTCTCTTAGGGGAACAGGGGCTGCTATAAGTGAAGCGCACAGTAGTTAGATATAGTGTTTGACCACCTGCGTTGGGGTAGACGTGACCGTTGGAGTGCCATAACATATATTTAAATGTGTTGTAACAATGGGCATTTTCACAGAGCTGCTAGCAGCTGCATAGCAGCCAACCAAAGATTTAAAAGCAATTTTCCTTTCCTGGCTTTTGCTTGTGTCAGCCTACTATGAGTCCGCTCCAACCTCCCGATCCCCCTAAGACAGGGATATGCAATTAGCGGACCTCCAGCTGTTGCAGAACTACAAGACCCATGAGGCATAGCAAGACTGACAGCCATAAGCATGACAGGCAGAGGCATGAGGGGACTTGTAGTTTTGCAACAGCTGGAGGTCCGCTAATTACATATCCCTGCCCTAGGACAACCACTTTCAGAAAACACACCAAAAAGAATAACATAATAGAAGTCAATGGGGAAACTGCAGTAAGTCAATGTGAAAGTGCCCTAATTGTTAACAAGTGTTATGTACAGTGCCTTGAAAAAGTAATCGTACCCCTTTTCCACATTTTGTCGCGTTACATACAAAAAAGTAAATGTATTTTATTAGGATTTTATGAGATAGTTTCCCACCTGAGTCACCGGTGTCAGAGTGCCAAGCATTGCTACAGTAACATGACTGTGTTTTAAAGCGGTAGCACAGTGTGTTTTAAAGCAGACTCTTCCACACATCTTTACAGTGACCTCACACCATGATCTTTTACCTGCAGCTTTTGTTTTTTTCACTTTTTGATATACGCCCCTCGAATGTAAAATGTGTACAGCTTTCCTTTATCTATGGCCAAGCAGCCGATCTCTAGTGTATAAAACATAGTGGAGTGGAGTCCCTAGCGGTCTTGTCATCTGTTTCTGCAAACTGAAAGAAGACTGCAGGAGTCAAAACGTTCATGTACTCTGCACCACCTATCTTTCTCCACTAGCTTTTCCATCATCTTAGATATGATTCCCTATAGAAGCCGATTATTGCTAGAGAAATGTTATTTCAGACAGATAATTTGTTCTGCCACTAACTGCTATGTGCTTGGCTATCAGACAGGATGGAAGATGCACTCATACAAGGATTGCACTGGCACACGTGTCCCCCACATAGTACTGCCAATTTATGCTCATAGTGTTTCAGTTGTCAGATTTTGCCATGTAAAGTTTTGATTCTGATCCTTTTATGGTACCCATCGGTGGCGGAACTACCTCTGTATATCCTGATTTTTTGATCTACTTCACAACCATAACAATGCACACCCGGGGGATCCCCTAGTATCTGTGGAAAGATCTGCTGTAGTTTTGTCATGCTTGTACAGTATGTTTGACTGCCTTCTGATGTCTATGGCTATCTTCATATTCATGTTTTTGTTTTATGTCCCTGCAGGTTTTTTCGCTCTCACTTAGTCTCTTTATCGTTTTTAAAAATAATTCTGCACCTCACATAAATTTGCCCGCTGCGTCACACCTCAGTCATATCGACTTCAGATTTTCTGTTTCATATTCAGCAATACCTACAGGTGCGATCTGACAAGAGTAGTTTCTGGGTTATAATAGTGCTCACTCTGTAACAATGTTCAATGCATTTTTTTGTATGAGCACCCAAAGGAAACACTTTGTGTAGATGAATTGTTTTGCTGAAGGCTGCAGTATTTTTCTCACTCTTCCCCTGATGATCTTTACCTGGAAGAGCAATACATTTCACATGAGTACTGGGTGTTTGTGTGCACTTTGCAATAAATAGGGATTATTAACCTACTGCAGTGCTTTAACAATAGAAACATGCTCCGACTACTGCCCTGCAATATACATATGCTGTGTTTATATATATATATATATATATATATATATGTATGTGTGTGTATATAGATTTTGGTATTGGGGAATTAAACTCAAGCAGCAGGTGCATTCACAATGAGCTGCGCCAGTCCAAACTGTAGTTTTAGGGTCTTCCCGCCCACTTTTGTTGAGTAAAGGAAAAGTTCACTTATACAGCAGCTGCCCATGCAGGGATTTCTTCCACAAAACAAGAACGAAAATACCAAGCCACCTGGCTTGCTTGTTGGCAGCACCGCTGCTCCTCCTACCAGTCTCTTGAAGGTGTTATTCAGCTTTCGCACTCTTGGCTCTCTAGCCTTCAGTTGCAGTGCCCTGCTGCATGGCTCACCTCTGGCCTAAGAATTGGGGGTTCTCCTGACACCCCTGATAGGAGCTGACTTCAATCCTGGAACCAAGATCTGTTGCCTTGTGGCTGGGTCCTCTGACCCCTTAATGGGACCTCTGTCCCGTGGCTTCTGGCTGGGGCCCCCTGACCCCAGGTGAGAACGTCCAGACACCAAACTGGAAGCTGTCTCCAAAATGAGAGCTCTGAGCAATTCTCAGACCTGACTATATAATGACCCTGCACACCTGTGTAGTGAGTCAGGTTGCAGGCATCTAGCAAAACCTGGACCCAGGATTGAATGTTCTGAACCGTACATTAACCCTTAAAGTGGAGGTTCACCCTATAAAAAAATGTTAACACTACATCCAGCCCAGTTCTGCAAATAAAATTACACTGCCCTTTTTTATCTTCGCCGTAGATAGCGTTTAGCCTTAGAATTCACCACGGCTTCCGGGTAGGGAATCCCGCGGGAGTGGGCATTTCTATTGACATGCCAATTGATTGACATGCTAAACGACGGCGCACACAGCTCGTCACGACTTCCCGAAAGAAGCTCAGGTCGGCTCGGCTCTATTCGGCGCCGGTGCCCAGGCGCCGAATAGAGCCGACCCGAGCTTCCTTCGGGAAGTCGTGACGCGCTGTGTGTGCCGTCGTTTAGCATGTCAATCAATTGGCATGTCAATAGGAACGCCCACTCCCGCGGGCTTCCCTACCCGGAAGCCGCAGTGAATTCTAAGGCTAAACGCTATCTACGGCAAAAAAAAAAAAAAGGTCAGTGTAATTTTATATGCAGAACTGGGCTGGATGTAGTGTTAGAAATGTTTTATAGGGTGAACCTCCCCTTTAATGAGACTCCTGAGTCACCTTTTCCTATAAACTTATAGTGACAGAGCCTCTCTGTTACAATATATATAGCATATCCTATCACTGTAACAAGAGTAAACACAATGCCTACGTGCAAACCTATATGCTAATTGTGACGGAATTTGGATACCCTGTTGGGCATTTCTGCCAAGAAGCTGCTCTACAAGTCCTGGAACACGAGACAAATGGATCTGTCTATAGTAACCCCAAGGACCAGACAACACCAGTCTTGGAGTGAACTAGAATAAGAACTGCTTTATTTGCGAAACACACACTGAATTTATACAGAAAACCATCGTATAAGGACTACTCCCGTTATCTCACACAATGGTCGCCTTAGACAGTAGAGCTAATCCTATTATCATGACAATAACCACCTTAGACAGTCCGGTTCCCCCATAGGACTAACTTATGCATTAGAAGCCAAAACCAATTAGCAACCAGCTCAGGATAACTTAAAAACACAGAGTTCTCCAGGCAATGGTTCGCCTGCAGCCCAAAGTCTGCGACACCAATTAATATTTTTTCTGGTCTGTAGTAAGAGGGTTCAAATGATGTGGATACTGCCCATCATCACAAGGTCCTAAAACCTTTCAGCAATATCATGACATCACAACACGCAGGGCAACTACAAGAATGGTTGACTGGTCTGGAGCTTCTGATTACTGCTCTCTCTCAAATAATAACTGTCTCTAATTGGGTGAGATAGAACCGTTTTCTTCCCCTTGGAGCTGGGCTTTAAAGTTTTCAGAAAGCAGGTCTATGCCTGAGCATCCATAGCATTCTGGGGTCAAGCTTTCCAGCCAACAACCATCTCTATGTATAGACATTGGAAACTTGAGAGGATGGTTATTGACAATCTGAAACCAGAACATTGAGGTCCTGTACACACGGCCAGAAATTCTGTCTGTTTGAAAACCGTCAGTTTTCCCGACAGGATTTCTGCCAAGCTTGCCTTGAAAAGCCATGTATACACGCGGCCACACAAAAGACCCACCGTTCCTTTGAATGGCAAGAACGCGGTGACGTCAAAGACTACCGCTAAATTAAGTTCTATGCTACCGCGCATGCGTCAAATTGTTATCGAGCATGCACGGGAATCCCATGGGGAAAATAGAGAGCAGGTTCTCTTTTTTTTCCTGGCAGTTTTCCTGTCGGGAAAACTGCTAGGGATTCCCAGCCAAAAGCTCTCCTGGCAGTTTTCCTGCCGGGAAAACCGGCCGTGTGTACGAGGCTTCAGACCATAAAAATCTGTAGGAGAAATCCCTTCTGTTTTTTGAAGAATAGCTACTAAAAGCTTTGGGGCAGAGCCTCAAAGAAATTACGCTGGCGTATCTGTTGATGCGCCGCGTAATTTCAAATTTTGCGCGTTGTATCTTTGTTTTGGTATCCACCAAACATGATACGACGGCATCTGTGTTAGATCCGACAGGCGTACGACCTTAGTACGCCGTCGGATCTAAGATGCAATTTTCCGGCACCCGCTGGGTGGCGTTCACGTCGTAATCCGTGGCGAGTATGCAAATTGGCTATTTCCGACGATCCACGAACGTACGAGCGGCCGTCGCATTCTTTTACGTCGTTTCCGTTCGGCTTTTTCCGGCATATAGTTAAAGCTGCTATCTGGTGGCGTACTCAATGTTAAGTATGGCCGTTGTTCCCGCGTATAATTTCGAACATTTTTCTTCGTTTGCGTAAGTCGTCCGTGAATGGGGCTGGACGCCATTTACGTTCACGCCGAAAACAATGGCGTCCTTGCGACTTCATTTGGAGCAATGCACCCTGGGAGTTTTGACGGAAGGGGTATGCACAGTTCGTTCGGCGTGGGGACGCGCTTCATTTAAATGAAACACGCCCCCTACTCGCCGCATTTGAATTCCGCGCCCTTACGCCACGAGAGATACACTACGCCACCGTAACTTACGGCGCAAATTCTTCCTGGATTTAAACCAAAGCCAGGTAAGTTACGGCGGTGTATCGTATCTCAGATACGCTGCGCCGGTGCAGATCTTTGAGAATCTGCCCCTTTGTTTTTATTTTCTATTAAATGTATACATTTCTACAAAACTGTAAATACCGGTAAGTGTTAAAAAAGCTGTTCTATGGTGTATCAGCAAGCATTCTCTATTACTTCAGGCCTTACCATCAAACAGATAATCTAATGCCATTGGTAAAAAATGTTTTATTTCATAAATAGGCCACTTCATCTTATTGCATGCAGCAAAAGAAAGATTTGTTTTATGCTGCATTCCTATTATTCTGAACCTAATGATTATTTGTGCAGTATAGCTTGCCTGACATCTAAAAGCCTCCAGCTGCAGAGGCTGTTGTGTTTTTTTTTATATGCTGCATTGTTTCTGCTTGGTGAAAAGTATGTTGCTTAAAGGAAAAGTACAGCCAAAGCTTAGATATCCATTAGATCCGACAGGCGTAAGTCTCTTACGCCGTCGGATCTAAACTGCATTTTTTTTTCATCGCTAGGTGGCGCTTCCGTTGAATTCCGCGTCGAGTATGCAAATTAGCTAGACACGCGAATTCCCGAACGTACGCGCGGCCGACGCAGTAAAGTTATGACGTTTACGTTAGGCTTTTCCCGGCGTAATGTTGCCCCTGCTATATGGTGGCATAAGTGCGGCGCAAAAATGTTAAGTATGGCCGTCGTTCCCACATCGAAATTTGAAAAAGTTAAGTCGTTTGCGTAAGTCGTCCGTGAATGGGGCTGGACGTCATTTACGTTCACGTCGAAACCAATGACGTCCTTGCGGCGTACTTTGGAGCAATGCACACTGGGAAATTCCACGGACGGCGCATGCGCCGTTCCGAAAAAACGTCAATCACGCTGGGTCACAGTAGTTTTGCATAAAACACGCCCCCCTGATCCAAATTTGAATTAGGCGGGCTTACGCCGGCCGAATTACGCTACGCCGCCGCAACTTACAGAGCAAGTGCTTTGAGAATACAGCACTTGCCCGTCTAAGTTGCGGAGGCATAGCGTAAATCGGATACGTTACGCCGCCGCAAGGATACGCCGTTCTACAAGAATCTGGCTCACAGTATATTAGGATGTAAACAAGTGATCCCAGTGATGACACAGATAGGGTAGTAAATAGCTGCAGCCAGACCAGAAAGGATGGTAGTGCAACATATACAGTATGTGTAGCATGCTTGTCGGGTATTTTCACCGCCCTAAGTTCGAAAATGTTGTATGCAAGGGTTAATACCGTTTTTCTGCAGTGATAAACCGCCTTACATAGATCCGCCCCATACCAACTGTAAAAAGACCCCTGCGTCTTATATTTACTACTATTATATTGATAGTCTCATGTTCACTGCAGCCCTATGTGGCTACCGTGCCGCCTTATACTGTAACTGAAATATACTTCACTTGTAGGCTTTGCCGCTTATCTAAAGATTTCTATCCATTCATCCCGCTGGATGTATTATAGCTCCCAAGTTCTTCCGGATGCAGTGACTGACACCTGCTGTCGTGTGTAAACATGATACGGCTAATGCACAAGCGGGTGCAGCTCACATTAACAATGCATGAGGTTCTTATAGAGTTAGGGAGGGGAATAGCCGGCTGGAAGGAAGGCACAATCGCACCTCCTGGACTAATAAAGCCTTCTCCATCTGTATGCACAGGTGTTGATGGAGAGGTCAGTAAAGTCAGCTTATGGTTGCTCAGAGCCTCACAATATTCCTGAATAATAAAGGAAGACGGTAGGAAAGATTCATATTGTGTTTCTTTTATCTCAGACACATGGTAATGCACTGACATACATAGACAAGCCCAGGCTTCAACTGACAGAGTGAAAAAGGGACGCGAGATAGGGATTGTTTTGTGCAGAGCCACCACATTTCTTTCAGGGTTTGCCAAAGAAATAAAATTGACAGCTGTGTCTCTAATTTCCAGGTATGGATTCAGGCTGTAATGGCTTTGGACTTCAATGTTATACAATCGCAGTAGCCATTCCTCTGTCATTAATTTCTAGCTTTTTTATATTCTGATTTATGAAAAAAACAGCACTGTTTATTCTAGCTTGGGGAATTCTTTAACTACCTCCCACCCGCCATATAGTTAAATGACGGTAGGTGGGATCCTCTCCTGTTCTGGGGTGCCATCATATAATAGCGCACCAGTGTCACTGCTCTCGCGCACCGATCGGACATGGTGCAACCCCGATCTCGGTTAAGAGCCGACGCAAGTCTTCACTAGGGGTGTCCTGATACCGATACTCTAGTATCGGTACCGATACCAAGGATTTCCCCCTTTTTAGCTGTTTTAGTGAAATCTATACAGCGGTGATTGTAACTTCCCCCAAAGCCTCTCCGATCACCGCTGACTGTCCCTGTAGCCTCCTCCAGTTCCCCCATCCGTGCTGCTCTCTCCCTCCATGCTGGGTGTCACCCTCCATGTCCCCCTCTGCGCTCCGTGTCACCCTCCATACCCTCCTCCCTGTTCTTCTGCTCTCCCCTTCCGGACTCAGTGTCACCCTCCATACCCTCCTCTCCGTTCTTCTGCTCTCCCCCTCCGCTCTCGGTGTCACCCTTCATATCCTCCTCTGCCCGTCTGTCTGGATGGAGCACTAAACCCGGCTTCTACCTTTTCCAAATGATCACTGACTAACTCCATTCATATAACTGAAACATCTTAACCTGTGTTTACGATGCTTCAGTTTATGAATGGAAAGGAGCCACTGTCTTCTCTCCATTCACTTTCAGTGCAGCTTAGAAAGGGACTAGGGAATCTGTGTCCTTAGTCCCTTTCTCTGTCTCAAAGGGGAGATGTCAGAGGTAAGGATGAGCTCTGGCTTTTTCGCATAGAACACGTGCAGAGCCCGCCAGGAAGTGTGCACGGCGCTGCGATAATAACAGCCAGGGAGACATTTCACGATCCCTGCAGCCGAGCATCGGGACAATGTCTCCCTGGCTGTGATTAGCACAGCGCGGTGCTCACTTCCTGGCCGGAGCTCATCCTTAGTCAGAGGTCTGTTAGGACCCTTAATATCTCACCAAAGCCCCCCCAACAGGGCTAAAAAAAAATGCTGACAGTGCTACTGTCACATGACATAAAAAAAAGTATCGGTAATCGGTATCGGCGAGTACTTGAAAAAAGTATCGGTACTTGTACTCAGTCTTATAAAAGTGGCATCGGGACAACCCTAGTCTTTACCCAAGTGATCGGCTGTGTCAAATCACAGCCTATAACATGTAAATACGAAAGCGCCGTACTGACAGAGTGTGAGGCGAGGAAAGCTGATCAGAACATTTCTTAGAGTCAAATAGAACTTTATAAAAGAAAAAAAACAGAAAAATAATCCAAAAACTTTGAACATTAGTTTGTATGTATTGTGGAAAAATAAATGTTATGCTAAGAGCTAAACTGTGTTCTCTAATTTCATATGCATGAGACTAAGCCACAGAGGAAATGCATAGAAAACACATGTAAACACACAGTTAGAGATGCATGCACTTAGAAGCTTTTAGTTATCCATATGGTCATATAATCTAGAAAAAAAAGACAGTTTATATAATAAATAATCTATTCTTAAGCCAAATGTTTTATGCTCAGTGGAGCAAGCCTTTAAAGCAGAATTTAACTGTATCATATCACAAAACGCTATTTAAAGCGGAGGTCCACACAAAAATGGAACCTCTGCTTTTTGGAACCCTCCCCTCCCCCATTCCGGTGTCACATTTGCCACCTTTCGGGGGGGGGGGGGGGGGGGATACCCGTTTAAGACACTTCCAGGCATAGACTCCCGCAGGGGTCACGCCCCTTCCCGCGCCCCCTGCTGTCTTTTAGGAAACACACAGGTCCCAGAATACAGCGGGGACCAGTTAGGACGCACAGCGCGAATCGCGCATGCACAGTAGGCAACCAGGAAGTGAAGCCACAACACTTCACTTCCTGATTCCCTCAGCCAGGATGGCGGCGGCAGCATCCAAAGACAGAGGAACGTGAGGACAGAGGAACGTGTCGGCCTCGGCTACCGACATCGCGGGCACCCAAGACAGGTAAATGTCCATTTATTAAAAGTCAGCAGCTGCAGTATTTGTAGCTGCTGGTTTTTATTTATTTTTTTAAGGCGGACCTCCGCTTTAATTCCTTTTTAATAATCAAAGCAAACTCTCCTATCCATCCAAGTCTCCATGCTCTATTTTGTTGAGAAGTCACATTGAGAAACGCCGCTACTAGAGTTGCCATCTCATCCCTTTAAAACCGTTTACACATCCCTTTACATCCCTTTTATTAAGGTGGTAATTAAACTCACTTGATGCCTTATCTGCATTAAATTAGCCTCAGAACCTGTGCAATTAATATGTGTTTGGGTTTAAAGGGATGAGGTGGCAACCCTACCCCTAGAATTTCTAGCTGTGCCCATCTTGAGAAAGGGCAGATGATTAATGTCGCATTTATTTCCAAGAACCCATCTCCCCTTAGATCAGGCATGCAGGAAAGAGGGTGACATGAGAAAACCCTGCCTCCAGATGAAAAAACAAACATGCCCATGAGGACTCCTGGGATGTATGACATCATTTTGGCCAAGGCAACCAGAAAGCAGCTAAGACAAAGTTTTAACAAAGTAAATACAATGGGCCAAGTCCTCAAAAGGGATACGCAGGCGGATCTGCTGTTCCGCCTGCGTATCCCTGTGCCTATCTTTGGAACTGATCCTCAGAAGCAGTTTTCCAAAGATAGGCAGAAGATCCGACATCTGTAAGACACTTACACTGTCGGATCTTAGGATGCAGTACCGCATCCGCCGCTGGGGGCATTTCTCGTCGAAATGCGGCTTCGCGTATGCAAATGAGGACTTACGGAGATCCACAAAGCTTTTCAGCTTTGTTTTTTCTCCGTAAGTTTACGTTTGCATGCGTAAAATTAGGGCTGCTTTTACAAGGTGTAAACTGTTTACACCTTGTAAAAACAGACCTTTTTTTCGATCGCCACGATTTTTTTTTAAATTAGATTTTTTTTTTCGCCGTATCTTTTTTTTAACCCGACGCAACTTTTTTTACCCGGCGCGATCCTCAAAACTCGGCGTATCGTAAAAACACGCGATGCATGTCGGGAAAAATGACGTCACGGGCATGCGCAGTACGTCCGGCGCGGGAGCGCGCCTAATTTAAATGGGAATCGCCCATTTGTATTAGGAACGCCTTGCGCCGGACAAAGTTAAGTTGCACTGCCAAAAATTTCCAGGTAAGTGCTTTGAGGATCGGCACCTAACTTGGGAGATTTGCGGCAGTGTAACTTAACTCGGAAAAGTTAAGTTAAGCACGTTTTTTGAGGATTTGGCCCAATATACTTTCCAGTCTATTAACTAATGCTTGCAGTCAGGGCTGGTGATAAGGGGGTACTTTGAGTTCTCCTGTACAGGGTCTGGGGCCCCAAGACCTCATTTACACACAAAGAGCATTATATTAACTCAATATGATTTTCTCTCTTTGGTTTAGCTGGAATTGTGTAAGTTATGTAGTGTTTGTGCCCACGGATATTGATTTATTTTTAGGAAAAATATCAGGTAGGCTGTACTGGGCTCTGTGATTTCTACCAACAGCCCTACTAGCAGCATAAAGATTAACAATAGTTAATGTTGATTGAGAGAGTAAAGTTCTGCATTGAGTTCTGAGGATAGTCATGGACATACGGGTCATTTTCAGATTACTTGCTCAGCTGTACAATGTCCTTGGGAACCTTTTTATCTGCTGGCAATGGTGCAAAAGTGAAGTATTCTAGCATATGCTGATGTGGCATGCCAGAATAGAGGACGCAGCAATCAAATTAGAATGGCACTTTTAAAAAAAAAAGGAATGTTACATTTTAATAAATTACAGAAGAGTTAAAAACTCAACTGTAATTTTAAGTAAAATTTAAAGCGGAACTAAACCAGTGTTGCCAACCGTCCGTATTTTTACGGACAGTCCGTGAAAACGGGCACTTTTTCCCCCCATCCGTAAATGTCCGTAGTTGCGGGAATGTGCCAGTAAAAATAGCTGAGATCGGTTAGGCTTGGAACTGCGCATGCGCAGCTCCGGAGCTTGCCGAGCATATGTTGTATTCGGCCAGCGGGGGGTGGATTTCACAGAGCCCGTGTCACACGGCACCGGCGAGTGATGTATTAGGACATGCCGCCAGGCGAGCGCGCGGCAGAATTTTAAATCTGTAACCAACCAGGAGGTCGGAGGAGCACAGCACTAGAGCAGGAGTCAGGACTCGGAGGCTGAGCAGCACACGGCAGAATGGAGGAGCCTGCTGCATCCAGGCAATACAAAGTTCACAGGGGAGTCGGGGGTGGACAGAGTGACAGACAGCCCAGCCGATAGTGACATCAGGTGATGGTGGCAGAGGGGGATCCGATTGAGGCAGAGGGTGATGGTGGCACCGCAGAGGGGGACAATGGAGGCAGGGGGTGATCAGAGGCAGGGGGAGATTGTGGCACCGCAGAGGGGGTAAAGGCAGCGGGTGTTGGTGGCAGAGGGGGATGGAGGCAGGGGGTGATATGACTAAATAATTTGCCCTTATTATATCGAAAATATTGTAGTTTTTTTCCATTTGTTTTCATTGGTCAGGCCATCTTAGCCTTGGTTTGCTCTGCAGTTGCCACAGTGCTGCATATGTGATCAGTTATGACCACAACATTTGATGGCATAACAATTTGGCTGGTTTTAGGAAATGGTTAAATCAATGGGTTTAGTTCAGTGTTGCCAACCTACCAGATTCAAATTTACTGGCACAACACCCCAGATTTACTGGCGCAGCCACGTTTTTACTGGCATTTCACAAAAGTTACTAAATTACATTTTTAGGTGCAAATTTCAGTATTTAGGTTACAAACAATTATGCTAGGCAAATAGCAATGTGATTTAAGGTGGATATTAAGGTAAAAAACATATTTTTGTTTTTGCTCGTCTAGAATGTTGCATGACCGCGCAATTGTCAGTTAAAACGACACAGTGCCATATAAATAAAATGGCCTGGTCAGGAAGTGGGTAAAAGTAAACTTTTTTACTGCCCCAATACCTTTTACCTGCTTTTGGAAAGAGGGAGTCCCAGACATTTTGGTGGCACCAGCCTGGCCCAGAAGGCCCTGGTTCCAGGAGATTGTGACACTAACAATGGACAGAACATGGACGCTTCCACAGCGCCTTGATCTACTGTCTCAAGGTCCTATATTCCATCCCAATTTACAATTTCTACATTTGATGGTATGGCTAATGAAGCCTGGGTGTTAAAGGACCGCGGCATCTCGGCACCAGTGGTGTTTACCCTAGTGAATGCTTGAAAAACCGTCGCTAGAAATATCTATCATAAGGTCTGGAAGACTTATATTGCTTGGTGTGTAGCCCAAAAAAAATGGCATCCTCAGAATTGGGATTGGGAGAATTTTCTCTTTTCTACAGTCAGCTGTAGAAATCAAACTGGCTTTGAGTACAATTGGAGGTCCAGTTTCGGCCCTATCGGTATTCTTCCAAAGACCTTTAGCCTCCCATTCACTGATTCAAACCTTTATGCAGGGGGCAACTTGCTTGCTTCCCCCCATTAGGTCACCTATGTGTCCTCGGGACTTGAACTTGGTGTTGTCTGTATTACAGAAACAACCATTTGAACCCATCAAGGAAATGCCATTAGACTTACTATCATGCAATGGCTATCACCTTGGCTAGAAGGGTGTCAGAGTTGGCGGCCCTGTCATGCAGGGAACCGTATTTAATCCTTCACCACGACAGGGTCGTGTTAAGACCTGTTCTATCTTTTTTGCCAAAAGTGGTATCGGCCCTTTCATTTAAATCAGGACATTATTTTGCCTTCTTTTTTCTCTCAGCCTCGTTCTGCAGAAGAGAGACGACTGCACTCCGTTGTTCGGGCAGTCAAGGTTTATCTGTCCAGATCTGCGGAGATCCAAGGATCAGTCTTTTTTTTTTTTTTTACCAAAAGCACCCAAGAAAGGGCAGGCAGCTTCCAAAGCTTCCATTGCCAACTGGGTCTGTCAATTGATCATTCAAACCTATGGTCCGAAACATAAAGCTCCTCCCTTTAGGGTGAGAGCTCATTCTACCAGGGGTGTAGGAACCTCCTGGGCTTTTCATCATCAGGTATCTGTTGCTCAGATTTGTAAGGCTGCTACCTGGTCTTCAGTGCATACGTTCACAAAATCTTATCAAGTGGATGTTCAGGCAGCCAAGGATTCAGCTTTCGTATAAAAACTGATGGCTACTGTTTGGCAGGGTCTCCCTCCCCTCAAGGCTATTGCTCTGGGACATCCCAATAGGTAATGAATATTAGCCCGACTGTTTCATGATGTATGAAAAAGGAAATAGGATTTTTTGGTTATACTTACCTGTAAAATCCTTTTCTTTGAGTACATCATGGGACACAGAGGTCCCTCCCCTATTTTTGAGGATTCAGTGCTTGCTACAAAACTGAAGAAACATCCTGTATGGGAGGGGTTCTATAGAGGATCAATCACTTCCTGTCTAAAGACCTTGGTCTACCAGTGTCGTTCACCTGATGGAGTATAACCCAGCAGGTAATGAATATTAGCCTGACTCTGTGTCCCATGATGCACTTAACCACTTCCCACCCCAGAAGAATTTACCCCCTTTCTTACCAGAGCACTTTTTGCGATTCAGCATTCGGTTTACACACACAGATCCACAGTCCTGCCGTGATTGCAGGCAATCACAGGTTCCCGGAGGACATCGCGGCCGCTGGGCACACGCAACGGGTCCCGCACAATCCTGGGGCGTGCGTGCACCCCCCAGACAGCTGGGAAGCCCAGGACGTTGTATGACGTCCACCCAGGATGGGAGATCCCATCTGTGGACGTCATATAACAATGGGCGGTAGGGAAGTGGTTAAAGAAGGATTTTACAGGCAAGTATGATGAAAAAATCCTGTTCTATATAATGTTTGGGGGTTCTAAGTAATTTTCTAGCAAAAAAAAATGATTTTAACTAAACAACAAATTTGAAAAATAGGCAAAAAGAGGTAAAAAGAGGTAGTTAAGCAGTTTGGACAGATTCTTGGTAGTTTTGCTTCATCCGTTGGTGTTCTATGCAGATACTGCGTAATTTATAATAAAAAAATAAAAATAAAGTATGCGTCTTTCAACAGGTCGCAAGTGGAATGCCTAGCTCTGCCAGAAGAGTAATCACATTCGGAATATTTGTTTGGCTAGCACAGCCTCTCCCAGCCAGTACACATGTGCTAATCAGGACCCTGTGATTTTTCTACAGCTTCCATCCTGAGATGAGCAGTCTGCCGGCCGGGACATCAGGAAGATGCTTCCGTACCATCTGGGTATGTGTTTTATATGAATTGTTTTGCTAACCTCTCAGAGCAAAGCTGTTAAATCAAAGCTGTTCTTTTCATTTTTTTTCCATGCAGCGCCTCAACTGAGGAACAGTCGTGCCTCTCCCAGGGTCACTTGGAATTCTGAACATAAGCAGGTGGTTGATTATATATGGAGGGGAGCAGAGACATTTGGGCATATTGGTCGGCATCCAGAATGCCTAATACAATGTCTGTCTCATTAAATCTGGTGGAACAGAAGCATATGACAATATGTAGTAAAAGCAATGATGTTTATAAAGGTATGATGTCTCCAAAGCGGGGATCACGGACATGCTCAGTGTGTGAGGTCTTCATAAAACCAGCCAACAGTCTAAGAAGGAATATTCCAACACAGTGTGTGCCCTCTCTCATTCCACAGCAATGCCTGTACGCTCCTAGAAACTGGCATCATATTCACTGTCTTGTATCAAGTGTGTTACTCTCCAGTGCCCATTATGCCAGTTTTAGCATCAGTAGCACTGTTCTAATCCATTCAGCTAACTAAACCAGGCTCCTCTCCAGATTCCTAATCCATCCCTGCCCTGTCATCCTTTCTACAGATTCTTGTTTTGTTCAGAGATAATATCCAGCATCGTGGAGTCTTTTCAGATTCATTATCCTCCGTATAACTGGAAAGATTTTGGTTCATATACAAACTGTTGCCAAACGCTAAAGTCACCAATACATAGATCTGCACTTATCCTCATTTCATTGATTAGGATCTTCAATTGATTAGGATTAACAAAGATAAATTGCTAATGTCTGATTAGAGAGGCTTAAAGAGTTGATCTCACTTTAGCCTTTAAAAGAAGCCATGTATTCCCTTAAAGTGGATGTAAACCCACTCTCATCCTTTTTAAACTACTGCCATAGTGCTGATCTATAAGGATATAGATGCCTCCTGCATGTATCCTTACCTGTCAAATGTCTCCCCTCTGTCTGTTATAAGAACAGAAAAACTGCAGATTCTGTGGGTGGGTCTGTTGTCTGGAGCTCTGTGGGTGGAGTTGTGATGTCAGTAAACTCCCCGCCCACTTCTACACTCCCCTTGTCAACGTGCATTTTCTCCTGTGTATTCCTTACACTAAATTCTGCTATGATCACTAACATCCAGTCAAAATCCAGAAAAGTAACCACATGACCTCAGAAAAGGAGTGGGGGTAGGAATTAAAAAATAATGCCCGTCTCCCGGCTAGTGCATGAGATATGTAAATAACCTGTCATTCACAAAGGGGGGAAGAACGGACAAACGTTTTCTCCTGTTTGTCCGTTTATCTCACTGGACAAAGAAAAGAGGATTGCTCAGAGCCCACACACGATCATTTTTTATGACACAAAAAACGACATTTAAAAAAAAAAACTATGTGAAGCCCACACACACACATTTTAAATGACGTTTTTAAAAACGTTGTTTTATTTCATCACTAAAAACGACCGTGTGTACGCGGCATAAGAGCCGGTTCACACTGGGGCGACTCGTCAGGCGGCTCGGCCGCCTGACAAGTCGCGTCCCATTCTATGCAATAGAACCATTCTAATAGGAGCGACGCAAGTCGCTCCGACTTAGAAAAAGGTTCTTGTACGACTTTGGGGGCGGCTCGAGGCGATTTGCATTGACTTGTATACAGAAGTCATTTTGCTAATCACCTTTGAAGCCGTCTTCAGGACGACTTGCAGAGTCGCCCCCGAAATCGTTCTGCCGCAGTGTGAACCAGCTCTCAAGGGAACGTGAGAACTAAGATTACAAGACAATTTTGGACTTTGGCTGAGAATAAGCCGTTCTGAGATGTCGTCATCCCAGTTTTGCTCAGGAAGAAAACTATCTCACTAGTTTATAAAAAAAAAACATTTAATTATTTATTAACCACTTGGGATCCGCCCTATGGACGTCCACAGCGCAGGTCCCAAGTGCCGAGTGGACGTCTTTGGACGTCCTGCTTGTTTACATTCCCCGTGCGCGCCCCCAGCGGGGAAACAACGTGCCCGGCGCATCGCTCGGCAGCCGATGCGTGTGCCTGGCGGCCGCGATGTCCGCTAGGTACCCGCGATCAGCGGTGACAGCAGGGACGTGGAGCTCTGTGTGTAAACGCAGAGCTCCACGTCCTGTCAGGGAGAGAGGAGACCGATCTGTGTCCCTTGTACATAGGGACACAGCATCGGTCACCTCCCCCAGTCAGTCCCCTCCCCCCACACAGTTAGAACACACCCAGGTTACACATTTAACCCCTTCCTCACCCCCTAGTGTTAACCCTATCACTGCCATTCACATTCATACAGTAATTAGTGCATTTTTATAGCAGGGATCGCTGTATTAATGTGAACGATCCCAAAATTGTGTCAAAAGTGTCCAATACGTCCGCCGCAATATCGCAGGCCTGAAAAAAAAATCGCAGATCGCCGCCATCACTAGTAAAAAATAAATAAAAAATAAATCCTAAATCTCTCCCCTATTTTGTAGGTGCTATAACTTTTGCGCAAACCAATCAATATACGCTTATTGCGATTTTTTTTAACAAAAATATGTATTAGAATGCGTATCGGCCTAAACTGAGGGAAATTTTTATTAAAAAAAAAAAATTGGGATATTATTATAACAAAAAGTAAAAAATATTGTGTTTTTTTTTCAAAATGTTCTGTCTTTTTTTGTTTATAGCGCAAAAAAAATAAATCGCAGAGATGATCAAATACCACCAAAAGAAAGCTCTATTTGTGGGAAAAAAATGATAAAAATATAATTTGGGTACAGTGTTGTATGACCGCGCAATTGTCATTCAAAATGCGTCAGCGCTGAAAGCTGAAAATTGGTCTGGGCACGAAGGGGGTTTAAGTGCCCAGTAATGAAGTGGTTAATGAATGTCAGCCTTCTTATTTTGCTTAACATAGTTCTGCTCAGAGATGATGACTCTCTCCAGTACTTAGACACTGAAATGTAGGAGCGGATGGTTTGTTGCACTTGTCTCTGCCAGTTTTCTAGTTAAATTGCTGCAATTAATTTCTGTATCATAGAACCATTTATTGCATAATTCATCAGTTCAGAGAGGGAGAATGGAAGATCGTACACCAAGATAGCATTGAAGTAAATGTGTCTGGGGCTCACTCAGTCTGGTTTGCAATTAACAGTCAGGTTGGGTTTACCATCCCCTCGTTGCCTTTTGGTAAATCTAAATAAAAAAAATCTGCATGTATATGGGGGTCTGACTTTGATAACACAATGAATAAGTACTGTACTGAGTATTATTTGCATCTAAACTAGCCACATAACTCATTTTAAGCCATGGTTCATACCAGTGCAGCTTTGAAACTGCGCTACTTCGGCACGACTTCAAAGCTACCTGATCAATGCAATTTTGTGCCGTTTCATTGCGGCTTGCACCTTAATTTAACAATTTGAACGGTTCCACTCCCGGCATTGGGGTTCGATTTGTCATTCAATTTTGAACTGTCAAATCGCCCCAGTGTGAACCAGGGCTAAGAAAAACGACAAATGTTTCTGTAAAAACACCATTTATAGGCTCAGCTTCTAACAGTGTTGCCCTGTACACACGAGCGGAATTCCCGTCTGGAAAAAAGTTGGATGTTTTTTTTCAACGGAATTCCGCTCAAGCCTGCCTTGCATACACACGGTCACACAAAACTTCAGTTTACTTTTGACTGCCAAGAACGCGGTGACGTAAAAGACTACGACGAGACGAGAAAATTTAAGT
Organism: Rana temporaria; assembly: GCF_905171775.1. Taxonomy (NCBI): domain Eukaryota; kingdom Metazoa; phylum Chordata; class Amphibia; order Anura; family Ranidae; genus Rana; species Rana temporaria. The sequence goes on along the minus strand of NC_053500.1, from coordinate 27,467,132 downwards.
TCCATGCTTCTGAGCATGCGTCGATTTGTTTCCGAACATGCGTCGGAATTTTGCATGTCAGAATTTGTACACACCATAGGAAATTATGATCGTATTTTTTCCTGAAAAAAGAGAACCTGCTCTCTATCTTTTTCCAGCAGTTATTCCGTCGGAAAAAGTCTGATGGAGCATACACACGATCGGGATTGCCCACCAAGAGCTCTCATCAGACTTTTTCCAAACGGGAAAACCGATCGTGTACGGGGCATGAGGCCTATGTAAACAGCTTTGTATAAAGCCGTGTGGCTATTCCTCCTTCACAATAAATGAATGAAAAACACCAATGACAGTAGCCAAACACAGCGGCAGCATGGCTCCCACTCACGCCCTTTAATCTTAAAGTATGGGGAGCAGTGGCGGCTGGTGCTCAAACTTTTTAGGGGGGCGCAAACAAATGAAAAAAAAAAAAGACAATTGCAGCCTCACTGTGCCCATCAAAGGCAGCCATTGTGCCCATCAAATGCAGCCACTGGTCCATGCCATCAATTGTCGCCACTGTGCCATCAATTGTCGCCACTGTGCCATCAATTGTCACGACTGTGCCATGCCAAACGCAGCCACTGTGCCATGCCATCAATTGTCCCCACTGTGCCCACATCAATTGTCCCCACTGTGCCCACCTCAATTGTCCCCACTGTGCCCACATAAATTGTCCCCACTGTGCCCACATCAATTGTCCCCACTGTGCCCACATCAATTGTCCCCACTGTGCCCACATCAATTGTCCCCACTGTGCCCACATCAATTGTCCCCCACTGTGCCCACATCAATTGTCCCCCACTGTGCCCACATCAATTGTCCCCCACTGTGCCCACATCAATTGTCCCCCACTGTGCCCACATCAATTGTCCCCCACTGTGCCCACATCAATTGTCCCCCACATCAATTGTCCCCCACTGTGCCCACATCAATTGTCCCCTACTGTGCCCACATCAATTGTCCCCACTGTGCCCTGTAAAATGCTGCCAGTCAGATTGCCCCCCGCCCGGCACTTACCTTTCTGGGGTTCGCCATCCTCCTTCCACGGTCCCTCAATGTCTTCTGCCGCCCTCGATGACGCTTCAGCCAAACAGGATACTGATAACCAGAATCAGTGAACCTGATTGGCTGAGACGCCCGTCAGTCTTATCCAAGGGAGCCGCTGGCTCTGATAGGCACTTCCGCACAGCCAACCAGCTGTCCTTATTCAGATAATCGGTGCCCAATGTCCGGTTATCTGAATAGGCTGGCCACAATAACATACACTCATGCAATGCATGAGTGTATATTATTTGCGCGGCGCTGCTAAATGAATTTTTAAAAGCCTTAAAAGGCCCGTTTTTTTTTTTACTACAGGAGGGGGGGGGCGGCGCCCCCTATGGACGGGCCGCCACTGATGGGGAGTCCAAACATCAAACTATTCTGGGGGTTTGGTTCAGCAGATCAGCTAAATTGCATGTTAGCCTTTTTCCCCCAATTTGAATAAATGTGAAAAAAGTGAATTATATTTTTAGATGTATAAACAATTCCTTGATGTAAAACTAAAAATAAAGCATAAATGTATCAGGCAGGTATGACATATATGAAAAAAGGAAAAACAAAATCTAAGAGTTACTTTAATCAATCAGACTTCTTCTAAGCTGGCCTCTGCAGCATCTGAAACAGTCTATAATGCTTCCAGTGTAATATTGGAGATTGTTGCCCATCGTATTGCTATACATGCAGTAAACTCCATGAAGCTTGTCTCCACTTATGTACATCTATTCACACATCTGCCCCTCAGTTCTGAATGAGAGGCCTTAATACACTGTGTACCCATAGGTGTGCACAGCCTATTGCATTAGGGTGTGCACCTCAAAGCCCAAACACACACTACCGATCACTCACAATGTTCATTCAGAAAGGGAAGGGGGCGGTAAATTACATATTTACTGGCCCCTTCCCCATTCCTAAAACATCCCAGCAGCAACGGCCGATAGGAGAGGAGGGAGCTGGTAGCGCTGCGGGGGCAAAGATTGTAGCCAGGGTAGTAGGGGGAATCTGTGCTGCTCAGGGTGATTAGGGTGTGCCTGGGCACACCTGGCATACCCTGTGCGCACACCTATGTGTGTACCCAACGAGCAGTGCAAGTACTAAAGAAAACCATTATCTTCTAATGTAATAACAAAAAACTACAGGGCACCAAAAAACATTCAAACACAATAAATGTCTGCCAAGCTTACTTTATAGAAAATTACTATACAAACCTATTTGCTGTATGCAATAAAACCAGCAATCAGTGCTGTTCTTGGCAAGTTCTATTGCAAACTGAAATTTCATTGGCTCCTGTTTGTCAAACTAACTCTATAGAATGTTCTCTGGTAAGCAGCTGCTCTCTTTCATCACTGATCCCTGCAGGGTTAGGCTAAACACTTTTGCAGTACTGCACACACATACACAGCTTCCAACTGTCCCTGATTTGGAGGGACTGTCCCTGATTTTGAACAAAGTCCCTCTTTCCTCCTCATTTTGGTCTGATTTATACTTTTATCTTTCAAAAAGTGTTTTGCAGTGCTAAACCTTTCATCCATTTTCTAAATTGCTGCATTTGTAAACTTCAAGAGCCAGTATAAAGGAATAGTAGTGGTAAATAAGCACTTGTGGTTCTAACCACTTCCCGCCTGGGCTATAGCAAAATGACGACCGGGCGGTGGTTCAGTTATCCTGACTGGGTATGACGTCCAGCAGAATAAGCCGCGATTGTGCGCCCGAGGGGGGGGGGCATGCAGCGGTCGGTGGTGCGGCGTGTCAGTCTGACACACCGCATCACCGATCTCGGCAAAGAGCATTTGATAGAGCCTCTTTACAACGTGATCAGCCGTGTCCAATCACAGCTGATCACAGTGTAAACAGGTAAAGCCATTTATCGTTTTTTCCTCACTCGCGTCTGATAGACGCGAGTAAAGGAGAGGCGTTCGGTGGCTCTCCTGATGGGGGGGTCTGCGTTGATTATCAGTGATGCCTTTCAGTGCCATCTATCCGTGCCACCCATCAGTGCCTATCAGTGCCACCCCTTACCCATCAGTGCAGCCTTTCAGTGCCACCTATGTGTGCTCATCAATGCCCATCAGTGCTGCCTATCAGTGCCCATCATCAATGACACCTCATTGTTGCCACCTTATCAGAGCTCGTCAGTGCAACCTCATCAGTGCCCATCAGTATAGGAGAAAACGTACTTATTTACAACATTTTATAACAAAAACAAAGAAAAACGTTTTCAAAATTTTCGGTCTTTTTTTATTTGTTTAGCAAAAAATAAAAACCACAGAGGTGATTAAATACCACCAAAAGAAAGCTCTATTTATGGGAACAAAATTATAAAAAAATGTGTTTGGGTACAGTGTAGCATGATCGCTCAATTGTCATGTAAAAAGTGACAGCGCTGAAAGCTGAAAATTGGCTTGGGCAGGAAGGGGGGAAGTGCCATGTATTGAAGTGGTTAACTAATAAATTTTTTTGTATAATTCTCCTTTAAGGGGTTGTGGCAGGGGGTGTGTCCCATGCCTACATACTTTTACTAATAGATGTCCCTCATTTCCATCTCAAAAGTTGTGAGGTAGGCACGTATAGTTTCAGTTCACCAGCTAATGTCACATTTGTCCTTTGCCTTGTAACTGTCCTTTGCCTCAGAGGCGTTGCTAGGGGGGTGCGGTCCGCATCGGGTGACACCCGCTAGAGGGGTGACACCATCCCGTTTTTTGTTTTTTTTTAGCTGACATGCCCAGCCTGCCCTGTGCAATCCCAGCCTGCCCTGTACCACCCCAGCCTGCTCTGTGCCACCCCAGCCTGCCCCATACCACCCCAGCATGCCCTGTACCCCCCAAATAGCCCTGTACCACCCCAGCCTGCCCTGTACCACCCAGCCTGCCCTGTACCACCCAGCCTGCCCTGTGCCACCACAGCCTGCCCTGTACCACCCCAGCCTGCCCTGTACCACCCCAAACTTTCCCGTGCCACCCCAACTTGCCCTGTGCCACCCTAACTTGCCCTGTACCACCCCAATCTGCCCTATGCCACCCCAACCTGCCCAATGCCACCCTAACTTGCCCTGTGCCATCCCAACTTGCCCTATGCCACCCTAACTTGCACTATACCACCCCAACCTGCCCTGTACCACCCTAACTTGCCCTATACCACCCCAACCTGCCCTGTGCAACCCTAACTTGCCCTATACCACCCCAAACTACCCTATATCACCCCAACATGCCCTATACCACCTTAACCTGTCCTATACCACCCCACTACACCAACCTGCCACTATACCACTCTATACTACTATAACCTGCCACTATACTGCCCTATAATATCATTTACAGGGGCTGGTTTGGGGTGCGCCCGTGCGCTGCCTGCTTGGTGCTGGGCAGCCTAGACAGAGGGGGGGGGGGTGATACCATGTTTTACTGCACCGGGTGACACCAACCCTAGTGACGCCACTGCTTTGCCTTGTAACTCATAGCGATCATCCAAGGTTTCTGGGCTGGAACTTTAAGTGTTACTAAACCCACAACAGTAAAATCAGTCTGTGTATGCAGTAAAGCATGCTTGTTATACTCACTGTGGAACTTAAGGGACTAATCCTTTGCATTGTGTATAAAGGCTGTTTTGATTTAGTCTCTCCGATCCTCCTCTTCTACCATTGTCTTCAAAAAATAACCTGAGGGGGGCGGGCTGGGACCAGGGGACGGGCTGCACATGCTCAGTTTGTTGTGTATTGCTAAAGAGTTTTTTTTTTCTTGGGAGAGTGCATGTGATCAGCACAGGGCCAATCAGCAATGTCCAGACAGAGGATCAGAGTAGAATGAACACTCCTCCTACAAGCTTTACTAGGAACTAACAGAAGTCACAAGGCTGCTATATACTGCTGATGAGAAAAGAGATTTCAGTTTATATTTACTAAAATTATTGCATTTCCATGTTCTGTGTACTGTAGGAGACCAAATATAGTGAATGCAGGGTCCTAGATTTAGTAACACTCTAAGCATGGAGCAGCAGGGACTATATGCATGCCCCCCCATGACTTCTCCTTAAGCGCTTTTGTTAACCCCCCAAAAAAATGAATCCTGCTCCTTTAAAGCATGTTATATGACACATTGCTCGTCCTGTGTCATTTGGCCCCCTGTAACCCCTAAAAAAAACCTGGCTGATCCTGCCAGTTTCTCCCCACCCCTCTGTAAACTGACCACAGTATCACGACTGCTGAGACCAGACACCGTGGTCAGTTTACGTGCCACTGTCATCAGCAGCCTGCTATCTGCTCTTCTCTCTGCTCTTGTGTCCTCTTCCCTCCTTCCCTCTCTGTCTGTGTGTGTGTGAGCCGTCCCAACCTCCTACTTCTCTCAACACTAACCTGTATACACAATTAGCACTAACTTCCTATTGCAGTGTCACCCTCTGTGATTGATTTATAAATATAAATGCTGTAAATACCTCATTTAAGAGCCAAGATTGTGATCACATGACCAGCCAGCGCTCTCCGCCTCCCATCCACACTGACATCAGCAGAGGAATCTCAGCCCCACCCACTGCATCTCTCAGAGGAGGAAATAAGAAAGCTGGCCAGTCATGTGATCGCAATCTTGGCAGTGATATAAGGTATTTGCAGCATTTATTTTTATTAATCACACACAGGGGGGATACTAAAATAGGAGGCAGTGCTGATGGTGTATACGGGTTAGAGTGGCTTAACAACCACTTTAACGTGGGGCTTACAGCACTGCACTGACAAAGAGACTGCAATTTTTTTAAACACAACTTTTCCAATGCAAACATTTCACAGCAAACAATGAGGTTCAACATTGTCACTATTTATAATAATCTATGTGAATCTATCAGAAATGCACTGGCTTTGAGGCAGGGATGGACTGGCCATAGGGACTACAGGGAGTTTCCCGGTGGGCCGATGGTTCAGTGGGCCGTTTTTTAAAACTGAGACTCTCTTAGACCCCCCTGTCTCTCAGTCCCCCCCTTGTCTCTCAGTCCCCCCCTTGTCTCTCAGTCCCCCCCTTGTCTCTCAGTCCCTGTGTCTCTCAGTCCCCCCCTCTTTTAGCCCCATCCTCTGTCTCTCAGCCCCCCCCCTCTGTCTATCAGCTCCCCCCTCTGTCTCTCAGCTCCCCCCCCCCCCCTATGTCTCTCAGCTCCCTCTTCTGTCTCATTCACTCCCTGAATCTTAGGCTGCTTTCACACTGGGGCGGGCATTGATGGTAAAACACTGCTAGTTTTAGCAGCACTTCAATGTCGTTTTAGCTGCACTATTCGGCATCTAGCAGGCGCTTTTAACCCCCACTTGCAGCTGAATTCAAGGTTAAATGCGCCCGTGTAGCGCTGCTGCCGAAGTGCTTTGCAGGCGCTTCAGCTGCGGTGGCCATTAATTTCAATGGGCAGGAGCAGTTTGTACACCGCTCAAAGATGCTGCTTGGAGGACTTTTTTTAACGCCCAGGCAGAGCCCCAGTGTGAAAGCACAAATTTTCAGCATTTTATTGAATTAAAGTGGGCCGGTCTGGATGAAGTCCGGGGCCAAATTTTTGTCCCAGTCCAGCCCTGCTTTGAGGCAGTAATGCCACCACTGTACAATAAAAAGTGGATCTGGATGGGCTCTAGCAATGTGTTTTTCTCCGACATATGTACCTGAACATAATGCAGAGTAAGCCTGGTTGGGGTCACTTCTACCTGGCACTTTTAAAGTCTTCTTCATGCGCTACTTCCATTTTATTAAGCACAGATCACCGAGCACCACCCTTCAGAAAAATCAATTGGTTAACACAGCAATTAATCAGCTAGAACGGGGGGAATCTGAGCTGACAGGTCGCGCATAGTAATTGATGGAACGTTTTCCGTTGTGTTTACCCGGCAAGCATGACATTGGATCTATGCATTGTGTACAGTAGAAAACTGCAAGCCTGGAAAATGTCTGCCTGAGACGGGCAGCTGAGGCCTTTCATGTTTATCAATTCATTCAACAAGCTTCTCAGTTTTTATACACAACATATTTTTCTGTAAAATAAAAGATGAGATGAAACGTGCAATATAATATGTCAGAACAATCTTCTGGCAGAGGTCGATGATCCACAGGCAAGAGCCTCTGATCTTTCAAGAGACTCTTTCTTCCTCGGGAAGAAAATGTGCCGTGCTACCCAAGAATTACCGTAATACAGGTACATGTACACCGTTTTATTGAAATAAAATAGTTATTATTTGGATTCACCATTTTTAAGTCAGTTAAACAGGTTGTAAAATCAGATTTTTTTTATTTTAATGCATTCTATGCATTAAAATAAAAAGCCCTCTGTGTGCAGCAGCCCCCCTAATCCTTACTCATCTCTGCCCAGCGATGTCCACGAGTTACTTGGCCATCTGGGAATCTCCTCCTGATTGACGAGACACAGCAGCGGCGCCATAGGCTCCCACTGCTGTCAATCAAAGTCAGTAAGCCAATTAGGAGAGAGAGGGGGCGGGGTCGATTGCGGCTCCATATCTGAATGGACAGACAGAGCTGTGACTTGGCTCAGGTGCCCCCATAGCAAGCTGTTTGATGTGGGGGCACTCAACAGGATGGAGGGGCCAAGAGCAGTAAAGAGGGACCCGAGAAGATCTGGGCTGCTCCACTGCAAAGGGCAAGTGAGTATAATGTGTTTATTATTTTTAGAAGGAAAAAAAACTAGACTTTACAATCACTTTAAAGGGGTTGTAAACCCTCAAGGTTTTTCACCTTAATGCTTTCGGTGAAACACCTCCTGTATCCCCAGGAGCCCCCTTTTACTTACCTGAATCCATTAACAGGGAGGAGCACACCATCTCCAGCCGGTGTCTCGGGTCCTGATTGGATAGATTGATAGCAGCGCAACCATTGGCTCCCACTGCCTTTGCAATTTCATGACTGGTGTGGAGATCAGGGATTTTTTTTTTTTTTAACATGCGTTAATTTTTTACATACTTTCATCAGAGTAGTTCATTGTCCCTATAGTGACACTTTTCTACTCGGGGGGCTGATCAGGGTTGTTGTTTTTTTGTACCACTGTGATTGCTGTTACAGTGATGAACACTCTAACAGCAATTGTCTGAACTGGCATAGCTTGCTTTCTTTTGACATGCTGCGATTGGCTACAGCTAATCACATAGTACAGGGTGCTGTGATTGGCCCAGGTACCATGTGATAGCTGTGGGCCAACCACAGCATTACTACAGAAAGCACAGCTTTTATGAATGAAAGTATACCTGTTATAAAAAATAAATATGAACACACCCATTGTTGGCCTCCTTCTGAAAATGCGGCCATGTCTAGCATTGATACCACGGAGTCACAGACCTGGAATAAGCTTACAGCAAATGAAAGTCATAAAAATGCCTTCCTTATTCCAGCCAAGTGACTCAATCTACTCAATCCAAAGCATTGTGCTTACAGCCAGAGCGTGGCTTGGTATTTCCACATACAATGTAGTTATATTTTTATTTTGTTCAGGTTTGGGTGCATTTAGAAATTGCATAGAGTATGTCAGATAACTTCAGGACATAAGGTAGAATTGGGCTGAAAGTACACCTACATCATAGGCAGCTCTAAACTCATTCCTTTGTTTTGAATGAAAAAGAGTAAATACAAAAGTAACAATGTTACTTTGTAGTTCTTTATCTCCCGTCTGTACAGTGTTTATAAACACTGTGCCAGAAGGTCTTTTTTTATTACAGCAGCTGTTGTGGTTACACAGCAATTGCCGGTAATGGCAACAGGAAGGACTGCGAGACAGAAGGATAGGATGTACTAGACACGCCCTGTGTACTTTAATTATATTTTTTGGCGTGTGTAGTACGCTCAATGTCCACAACAAACATGGTTGGTGGCATTTAATCTTCAATTTGTAGAATAGCGCTCAGTATAAAATGAAGGAGGACAGCAAAGCACACAGGGACAAGTGTATGTAGTTTATTATATCACACGTAGGAAGAACTGTTCTAACCTGTGTTACCTACAGCAAGCAGTCTGCCTCGATTCTGTACTGAAAACAACAGAGAAGGACAATTTTTATTTTCTCTGCATTTTCAAACATTACAGCTTGTAAATAAAACTGGGCTGCGTTAACAGAAAATGTGGCATTTTTCACATGCTGTCATTTATTAATGAATAGATGATTCCACTTAAAGCGGGAGTTCACCCATTATTCTATTTTTTCAAACTATCCCCTTAGATTCCTGCTCGTTTAGTCTAGGGGAATCGGCTAGTTGTTTTAAAATATGAGCTGTACTTACCGTTTTCGAGATGCATCTTCTCCGTCGCTTCCGGGTATGGGTCTTCGGGAGCGGGCGTTCCTTCTTGATTGACAGTCTTCCGAGAGGCTTCCGACGGTCGCATCCATCGCGTCACTAGTAGCCGAAAGAAGCCGAACGTCGGTGCGGCTCTATACTGCGCACCGACGTTTGGCTTCTTTCGGGAAATCGTGACGCGATGGATGCGACCGTCGAAAGCCTCTCGGAAGACTGTCAATCAAAATAGGAACGCCCAGTCCCGCAGCCCATACCCGGAAGCGACGGAGAGGATGCATCTCGTAAACGGTAAGTACAGCTCATATTTTAAAACAACTAGCCGATTCCCCTAGACAAAACGAGCATCCATCTAAGGGGAAAAAGTATATTGTACGGGTGAACCTCCGCTTTAAACAAATTTGAATGGACCAACATTACAGTATATAAAGTAAAAAAATACATTAGAAACATGGATTGTCACAGAATAGTTCTGCAATACTAAAACAACTCAGATGGAGTTTACTATAACCAATAGAGGTCCACTAGTCTATTTTTTCCTTTTTAGAAAATGTATAGCTCCTGAAGAAGCACTCAACTGCGAAACATGTAGAGCTCATGCAAAAATACGTCTATCAATAATTACGTTGTTCATCAACTTATGTTGATGCCCCTAGTGGACCTCTATTGGTTATAGTAAACTCCATCTGAGTTGTTTTAGTATTACAGAACTATTCTGTGACAATCCATGTTTTTAATGTATTTTTTACTATATGTACTGTAATGTTGGTTCAATCACCCATGTGTTTGGGATTGCATCAATAAAAACCTATTCTGTGTTAACCATTGGTGCCTAGAAAGTCCATTTCTTCCTCAAACAACAAACCCTCTTATTACTATTTAGGACGTGGCACCGCAGTACTTCAGGACACCCATAGTCCATCCTATGGTTTGTGTACCTTAAACCCTTTTAAATTCTAAACAAATTTGAACACAATACGACTTTATATCTGATCAAATAAATAAAATTAATTTTATCTTATTATTTAAAAAAAAAAAAAAAAACAACATAATAAATTGTGCATAAATATGCGCATAATAATACACATTTTCCCACCTGCCTCGTGGGTTGATTGGGACGCGAGAGAGAAGGCCACAGATGAGCTACATTGTTCATTCTGCGTTAACAAACTGCAGAGAAAAAATCTGTAAACATTGCCCAGAATGAATGTGAGACACACGATAAGATCTGACAGTTGAAGGACTGTTCTGTAGAACAACTGTGCCACATAGGCGCACAATGCTGTTGGCCAAGGATGTATACTGAGAAGACACCTTGGTTACTGGCCTTACCTTGGGTAAGGATTATCTCATGTCTGTGAACCAGAAAAAAAAAAAAAAAACGTAGAGATCATTAACCACTTGCCGACCGGCTAACGTAGGGTGACCACATTTCCAAACTACCATTCAGGGACACCCTCCCTTACCAAAAATCAGCTTGTGCTGTAACGAATCACAGCACAGTGATTGGACACAAGAGGTGGGATTTATGATTTCTCCAATCACAAGCAGGGGGCGGGGATTGCGCTCCTCCAGGCATTCCCGGCCAGGACAAGTACTGTCAGTAATGCCCGGTACGCACGATCCGATTATCGGCCATTTTTTTTGTATGCTAATCTCACGTCGAGTCTGAGTTTACTAAAGTCAAAAAATGGGAAGTGATGTCATGTGTTGTAATGCATTTGTATTGCATTTTCGAACGACAGCTGTACTGATTAAACGAAAATCGTACGATCTGGCATTGTACGAAAAAAATTTGCTCTGTACTAGCGATCAGATTATTGTACGATCGTTTCGAAAGCGGCATTTTTCGTACGATTTTCGTATCGTGTGTACGGGGCTTAAAGTGGAGGTTCACCCGGAAATGACAATTTTTAAGATTAGATTGAGGCTCATTTTGTGAAGGGGAATCGGGTGTTTTTTTTTAAATCAAAGCCGTACTTACCGTTTTAGAGATACATCTTCTCCGCCGCTTCCGGGTATGGTCTTCGAGACTGGGCGTTCCTTCTTGATTGACAGTCTTCCGACTGGCTTCCGACGGTCGCATCTATTGCGTCACTATTTTCCGAAAGTAGCCGAACGTCGGTGCGCAGGCGCCGTATAGAGCCGCACTGACGTTCGGCTTCTTTCAGCTACTCGTGACGCGATAGATGCGACCGTCGGAAGCCTGTTGGAAGACTGTCAATCAAGAAGAAACGCCCAGTCCCGAAGACCATACCCGGAAGCGGCGGAGAAGATCGCTCTCTAAAACGGTAAGTACTGCTTAGTTTTTAAAAAAACTACCCGATTCCCCTTGACAAAATGAGCATCAATCTAATCTTAAAGCGGGAGTTCACCCTAAAAAATTTTTTTAAGTAAAGCGGTGATGTGGCAGCCTTTTTTGGGAGCATCAGATTGGCCCGGGGGGTGGCTGTGTCAGTTTCATTCCGGGACACTGTTTTGTCCTGGAATGAAGGTGCCCGGGACAGACCTGCAAAATGCGGGACTGTCCCGGACAATCCGGGAAACGTGGTCACCCTAGGCTAACGCCGATATACATCGGCAGAATGGCCCAGCTGCGCAAAGCAACGTACAGGTACAGCAACGCCCGCTGCAAGCTCTATGACCGTGCCCGCGGGACCCGCAGACCTGATGTCCCGCGATCGTGTCACGGAGCTGCAGAACGGGGAGATGCCTATGTAAACAAGGCATTTCCTTGTTCTGCCTAGTGACAGGACAGTGATCTACTGCTCCCTGCCATTGGGAGCAGTGAGCACTATTGTGTCACTCGTAGCCCATAGTTAGAATCACTCCCTAGGACACACATAACCCCTTTCCTGCCAGTGCCATTTACACAGTAATCAATGCACTTTTATAGCACTGATCGCTGTATAAATGACAATGGTCCCAAAAAAGTGTCCTTGTGTGTCCGATGTGTCCGCCATAATGTCGCAGTCAAGATAAAAATTTGCTGATCGCCGTCATTACTAATAAAAAAAATTATAATAAAAATTCCATAAACCTTTCCCCTATTTTCTAGATGCTATAACTTTTGCGCAAACCAATGTACGCTTATTGCATTTTTTTTTTACATTTTTACCAAAAATATATAGAAGACTACGTATCGGCCTAAACTGAGAAAAAAAAATTATATATTTTTGGGGGATATTTATTATAGCAAAAAAAATATATATATTTTTCAAAATTGTCGCTTTTTTTGTTTCTAGCGCAAAAAATAAAAACTGCAGAGGTGATCAAATACCACCAAAAGAAAGCTCTGTATGTGGGGAAAAAAGGACGTCAATTTTGTTTGGGTACAACGCCGCACAATTGTCCGTTAAAGCGACGCAGTGCTAAATCGCAAAAAGTGCTACTACTTCATATTTTATAAAAGGGACCATGTGACTGTTGATACTTTACAAAAAGACTGCATGCCAATTACATGTTCACGGAGCTAGCCTAAATCAAAATTACCTGTTTTAAGCCACAATTCCTCAGACAATTCAACTGAACCATACACAGTCACATCCTGTGGAGCTCAAGGGATACCTCAGATTAGCAGGAGATGGAGAGCTACTATCAAGTGTCTTAGGGATAGTTTACACCTGCTTCCAAACAAGGCTTCAGAAAGGCTTTGTTAAAGTGCTCTAAATGCCAGTCAAAGCTCCTTCACTAAATAAAATAGTTAGCTTACAGTCCTGTTTACACTTTGCTTTTGCTTGGTGCTTTAATGGGTTTGGCTTTGGTGGGGGCTTTGGTGAGGCTTCAAGCAAGCTTTGCCATAGACTTCTATGGAGGCTTTGAAGAGGTTTTGAAGCACCACTAAAGCTACATAGTGTAGCAAAGCCGAAGCAATACAACACAAAAGCAAAGTGTAAACAAGACTGTGAGCTAACCATTTTATTTAGATAGGAGCTTTGACTGGTGTTCAAAGCGCTTTAAAGGAGAAGTCCAGCCTGAGCTTTTTAGATCTGGGCTTCTCCTCTGGGTCACTGGAGTGCAATTCGTTTTGCACTCCTGTGACCTGTTTTCAGCGGAGAGCGGTCTGAAGTCCGCTCTCAGCTGACGTCACTGCCATCAGTCGGTGCAGCGCGTCATCCCGATCTACAAGTTGGGATCCGCCAGCTGCCCTGATTGATTGCAGTCTCAGCGAGCCACTGAGACAGCCTCTCCCCGCCCCTCCACTGCTTGTTGCTCCAATGAGCGTGGAGAAGCAAAGAGGAAAGATGCTGATTGACAGTCAGCGGCTTTCCTCTCGGGGGATCTGTGAGAACTGAGCCATCGGCAATGTTCGGTGGCTCGGTACTCAGTGCAGGGACGGCGGGGGACAGATGGAGCATCGATCTGATGCTCCATCCACCGAGGTAAGTATGACCGCGATCGGTCCCCGGAACTGAAGAACAGGGAGAGCCGCGTGTAAACACAGCTTCCCCGTGCTTCACTGTGGCAGCTGCATCGATCGTGTCATCCCCTTTATAGGGAGACACAATCTATGACATCACTCCTACAGCCACACCCCCCTACAGTTGTAAACACACACTAGGTGAAACATAACCCCTTCAGCGCCCCCTGTGGTTAACTCCCAAACTGCAACTGTCATTTCCACAATAAACAATGCAATTTAAATGCATTTTTTGCTGTGAAAATGACAATGGTCCCAAAAATGGGTCAAAATTGTGCAAAGTGTCCGCCATAATGTCGCAGTCACGAAAAAAAATCGCTGATCGCCGCCATTAGTAGTAAAAAAAAATAATTAATAAAAATGCAATAAAACTATCCCCTATTTTGTAAACGCTATAAATTTTGCGCAAGCCAACCGATAAACGATTATTGCGATTTTTTTTACCAAAAATATGTAGAAGAATACGTATCGGCCTACACTGAGGAAAACTATTTTTTTTATATATATATATATATATATATATATATTTTTGAGGGATATTTATTATAACACAAAGTAAAAAATATTGCATTTTTTTCAAAATTGTCGCTCTATTTTTGTTTATAGCACAAAAAAAAAAAAAAACGCAGAGGTGATCAAATACCACCAAAAGAAAGCTCGATTTGTGGGAAAAAAGGACGCCAATTTTGTTTGGGAGCCACGTCGCACGACCGCGCAATTGTCAGTTAAAGCGACGCAGTCCCGAATCGCAAAAAGGGGCCTGGTCCTTTACCTGCATTTTGGTCTGGGGCTTAAGTGGTTAACAAAGCGTGTCCGAAGCCTTGTTTTAAAGCAAGTGTAAACTAACCGTTAATGTGTGTTGAAGCCAAAAGCTAGTGTGAATGAGCCCTTACAGTCTCAGGGAATCTGCTGCCTTCACAAAAACTAAAATGACTCTGCAGCTCTGGCAACTTGCCTCTTCCTTATTGGTGGCAAAATGCAAGGGCCCGGATTCAGAGAGAATTTACGCTGGCGTATCCATAGATACGCCGTGTAAATTCAAATCTGCGCCGGCCTATCTTCTTTCTGTATTCAGAAAGCAAGATACGCCGACATTAGCCTAAGATACGACTGGCATAAGTCTCTTACGCCGTCGTATCTTAGGGTGCATTCTCACGCTGGCCGGTAGGTGGCGCTCCCGTCGTTTTCGGCGTAGAGCATGCAAATTACCTAGTTACGGCGATTCACAAACGTACGTGCGCCCGGCGGTAGTTTTTTACGTCGTTTGCGTAAGGCTTTTTTGGCGTAACGTTGCTCCTGCTATTAGGTGGCGCAGCCAATGTTAAGTATGGACGTCGTTCCCGCTTCGAAATTTGAATTTTTTGCGTAAGTCGTTCGCGAATAGGGCTGGGCGGAATTTACGTTCACGTCAAAACCAATGACGTCCTTGCGACGTCATTTGAAGCAATGCACACTGGGATATGTACACGGATGGCGCATGCGCCGCTCGTCAATCACGTCAGGTCATCACATATTAGCATAAAACACGCCCCCCTTCCACATTTGAATTACCCAGGCTTACGCCGGCCCCATTTACACTACGCCGCCGCAACTTACGGAGCAAGTGCTTTGTGAATACTGCACTTGCTCCTGTAAGTTGCGTCGGCGTAGCGTAAATACAATACGCTGCGCCGCCGTAACATGAAGCGCAGCTACCCCAAGGAGTGCAGATAACAAAGGTTGATCCAAAGTTTTGGAATGAGAGGATGTAGCAATTAGCAGGAAAGTCCGTTATATTTCAGGGCAAGGGAAGTACCTAAGGGTGGTGCGTAGTTGCTAGGGAAACTCCTGCATGTGCTGCCTCTGATGAGTATCATGATTTCTTCCAAATATGATAGTTGATTTGTTATGTATAGTCTCACTTGCCCTTAAATGGTTGTACTTTGATTAGATAAGATTTTTGGAGCATGTAAAATTGTATGCTTCACTATGTTCACTCGAAAGATTGTTCAGTATTTAATTTACAAAACTAAACATGCATGTGCACAAATTATTAGAACTCTGATTGCAAATGATGGTAAAATAACACGCATTACAAGCCAATCGTGCTAATGAAAATAGTCTGTATCACTTCAGTTCCTCTCCTGGAACAATCGCTGCAATCTCACATGATTATACCCACACATGGAATGATAAGTTTGATGATAACATATATGGTCAATCTTAGACAGTAAATTACAAGTACATTGTAGTCTGAGAGTGCATGGCAGGGCCGCGTAGTAAATAATAATAATAATAAAAATAAATAAACTATCGACTTTGAGGGTCATAGCTCAGCGACTTAAGGTCACAGGACCACCAGTGATGGGATAACTTAAGTCCTAAAATTTGGGGTTCCTATCATCTATGGTTCCGGAGATATGGGGCTCCTTGTGCAGCCTGTCAGAAGCTACTTACAGAGCAGCCAGTTTAAATACAAGCTGGCACACTCTTGTTTACAGCAGACAGAGGATTGGCTCACAGTGCCTCTCACTTGTTATCAGAGGCATAGAGCTCAATGGACAGCTTGGAGTCTTGGACCAATGGTAAAGTACCATTGGCCCAAGCTGTCCAATAAAAAGGCTGCAGTGGAGGCACGCCTTTTTTTACTGCAGTGTCATAGACAAATGTGTCTAAAAGACAAATTGCTCCCTTCCAGCCCAGCCCTCTTAAAGCGGAGTTCCATCCTTTTTATGTTTATTAAAAGTCAGCAGCTACAAAAAGTGTAGCTGCTGACCCTTAACAAACAGACACTTACCTGCTCCACGGTCCAGTGATGCAGCCACCCGGAGCGTCTCCCCCCCCCCCCCCTCTCCGCCGGAGCCTCCCTTCACACTGTGGGCACCCGGCCGTGACAGCTCTTGGCTTCACGGCCGGGCACTCACTGTGCTGCGCTCTAGGAGTGGACAGGCGATCTCCTGGGACCTGTCACGTGTCCCAGGAGATCACCTAGAGCATGGGTCCTCAAACTATGGCCCTCCACTACAATTCCCATCATGCTCAGTCATGTCTGTAAATGTCAGAGTTTTACAATGCCTTAAGGGATTTGTAGTTCCGCAACAGCTGGAGGGCAGTAGTTTGAAGATCCCTGGCCTAGAGGGAGGGGCCGCCTAAGGTGAAAAGAGGAGTCACCTACGCGGCCGTAGATGGAAAAATAAAAGTGGGACAGGAAGTCCCACTCCTACCGAAGCCCCCACTTTCCCCCCAAAAAATTACATGCCAAATGTGGCATGTAAGGGGGTGAGGAGTGCTTAAAGCGGAAGTTCCACTTTTGGGTGGAACTCCTCTAACTACAAAAAACATGGGCTTAGGAGTACAAGATAATCCCATTTTTTTCCTCACACAGTTAAGAGTGAGAATGAGAATCTGCTGCTGCTGCTGCTGCTGCTGCTGCTGAAAAGGTACAAGATAAATCATATATTATTATGCTATAAGTTATAAGATGATAATTTGTTATTATTTACTGTCAAATTACTGGTTGGAAGTTACAGTATAACTTCAAACTTCAGGATTTTGTTCGTTAAGCCACCTGCTTGAGTAGATTTAGAAGATATAGTAAATTACCTTAAAAACAATATATACTAATTATTTGTATTTTACTTATGGTAATTAAGTCATTATTGAAAAAAAAAAAAGAAACAGGTCTATAAAATAGGTAAAAGTTGTCCATCCTCCTAGAACAGTAACAAAAACTGAAGCATGCTGGAAGTGGGACAGGTTATGTGTGGCTGGCCAATGGCTTTTTTGTTTGCTAGTGTCCAATTCCTCTTATAGATGGCAATCAGGGCAGGCCTTTGGGGTGTGCGAGCTGTGCGGCCGCACAGGGCGCCATGGGCAACAGGGGCGCTGTGCGGCCATCCAGAGGCGTACTAAGGGGGGGCGGGCCGTCCCCGGGTACCACACACTGGGGGGTGTGAGACCGGCACCCCCCTTCGCGATTGTATTACACCCGCGGTGGTAGCGCCGTCGGTTTAGGCAGCGGCACACTGGCACAGGCAGGGAGAGGCGAGCTAGCTACAGTGGCGAGGGGGAGGGGGTGTGCGGGGGGTGCAGGGTGACACCGCTGCACCTACCATCCCCTCCTCTTCCGGCCACAGGCTGCCTGTCTGTGCGATCCCGGATGTCACACAGGCACAGCCGAATGATGCCGCCTCCCCCTCCTCTCTGTTTATGTGTAAACAGGGGGAGGGGACCTGCCGTGCATGTGCCCCCACGCTGATCTGAGGTACTGAAGGGGGGCTGCACTGTATGGGGGGAGGTGACACTGAACGGGGGGCTAGGCTGCACTGAAGGGGGGGGCTACTCTGAACAGGGGGGGGGGGTCTGCACTGAAGGGTGGATACACTGAAGGGGGGTCTGAACTGAAGGGGGGTCTGTGTAACATGCATGGGGTCCAGAGCTGCAGGGTTCTGTGTAATGTAAAGGGGTGCAGGGTGCTGTGTAATGTAAAGGGGTCCAGAGGTGCAGGGTGCTGTGTAATGTTAAATTAAAACAAATGTATTTGTGAAAAAATAGGATTTTTGTACTCACCGTAAAATCCATTTCTCTGCGTTCATAGACGGACACAGCCTTCATTGACATTAGGGTTATGCTTCTTCATCTCCTGGTAGGAAGAAGCATAACCCTAATGTCAAAGAAGGCTGTGTCCGTCTATGAACGAAAGAGAAATATATTTTTCCTCTTTGTGTATGTTTAGATAACCAGGGGGCGAGGGGTGAAGATGGGGGCACAGGATTAGCTCGCACAGGGCGCCAGAACACCTAAGGCCGGCTCTGATGGCAATATACCCAATTGTCTCAGAATAACTGAATCTTGTGTCCCTTAGTGAAAGAGACATAAATACATTTTTGATTGTAGAGAAAGTAGAGTAAGAACGTGTTCCCTGGCTTATAAATAGACATAATGAGTAATAACACAGCTTTAGTCATCATCTTCATCACAAACAACAACAGCTTTATACTTAGACTGGTTTGCTTCTCATAGGCATTAAAGAATACCATAAGAATAGCTGGCACAGTTCCTTTCTCCATCTGAGTGCAATGGAGAGCATGCAGAACAAAGGTACAATGAAGGGGGCCCTACTGCAGTGTTTCTTTTATTTCACGTGTACCAATGTAGTTGCCGGTCTCTGCTTTAACCCCTTCCATACAGTGCATTTTCACCCCCTTCCTGCCCTGACCAATTTTTCGTTTTCAGCGCTGTTGCACTTTGAATGACAATTGCGTGGTCATGCAACACTGTACCCAAACGAAATCTTTATGTTTTTTCCCCCCACAAATAGAGCTTTCGTTTGGTGGTATTTGATCCTCTCTGCGGTGTTTATTTTTTGCGCTATAAACAAAAGAAGAGCGACAATTTTTTTAAAAAAAACACAATATTTTTTACTTTTTTATTTAATAAATATCACAATTTTTTTTTTAAAAAAAAAATTTTTCCCTCAGTTTAGGCCGATACATATTCTTCTACATATTTTTGGTAAAAAAAAATCACAATAATCGTATATTGATTGGTTTGCGCAAAAGTTATAGCGTCTACAAAATAGGTGATAGATTTATGGCATTTTTATTTTATACATTTTTTTACTAGTATTGGCGGCGATTTGCAATTTTTTACTGTGACCGTGACATTGCGTCGAACACATCGGACACTTTTGACACGTTTTTGGGACCATTCACATTTATACAGCGATTAATGCTATAAATATGCATTGATTACTGTGTAAGTGTGACTGGCAGAGAAGGGGTTAACCACTAGGGGGCGTTGAAGGGGTTAATATGTTCCCTAAGGTGTGTTATAACTGTAGGGGGGAGTGGACTCTCAAGGGGAGAAGACCGATGTGTGTTCCTCTGTACTGGGAACACACATCGGTCTCCTCACCGCTGACAGGAGGTGGATCTGTGTGTTTACACACACAGATCCACACTCCTGCTGTGATTACCGGCAATCGCGGCCGCCGGGTACCCGCGCCGGGTCACGAGCGCTGCCGCGGTGCGCGCCCTAGATCGCCGGGAACACAGGACGTCATACGACGTCCTTCCCGATCGGCGAGGGGTTCCTGCCACCGTCATTTCCCAATGGCGCGGTATGAAAGTGGTTAAACATAGCACAGCAAAGCTAATATTTCTATACGGATGAAGCTTAGTCGAGAGCTAGGCAATAGAGGGCACAACCTGGAAACACAATCGGCCTGCTTCTGCTGCGTGCTGTAGATATTTTACAAAGAACATTTTCCTGTTTGGATGGTGGGAGGTAGATGTAAATTCTCAATAATACAAAAAGTCCCCAACTGTTCTTACTGTGGTACTGCTGAACTGACAAACGTTTTGGAAGCGCCGGCCTAGCACCTCTTCTATTTTTTTCACGCGCACATCTGATAGATTTTTAGAAGCTGAGAACAATTCCGCTGAGAAGAAAAGCTGAAAAACTATCACAAGTCTGATAAATTTGCTTTGTAGCCATGAAACAAAGTTGTAATGGAAAACTGTACCCTGCAGAGCAGGACCTAACTATATTACAATATATTGTAATACATCCAATATTGCATTCTCAATTTTTTAATACATCTAATATGTCACATTCTACCGAGATAGCAGAGTATAAGGTTTGCATTACTATGTAGGTGGAATCTAGTAATAAATCACAGTGTGTACTCCAGCGGCTGGATGATGCCTGGCCTATTGGCTCAGAGCTGACATGCCTGACACAGTACTGGATTTTATCAGCCATATTAAATGTTCCGGCTCATTTTGTAGCTATCAGTCTAGAGGCTGTGCATTCTGCGTGTGTTCTCAGGCTGGAAACGGTGCAGTATAAAATGATGGGTTTTAATCTTCGCAAATGTTTATGTGCCGAGCCATGGCAAATCAGAATAGTTGACTATATGGAGGAAATGAAAGGAGTTTTTTTTTTTTTCTCAACAAGGCAGGGGATCAACTCAATAAAAATAAACCTTTCAATAAGCCACAATATATGACTGCTGAGGCGCAATGGGCCTAGGTACAAATCAAATGTTACATAATTGGTTAAAAACCCACCACTCTTGCTCCCTCACCCCATTAAATACAAATGCTTAACCATAAGGTTGGAAAGGGCAAGGCCACAGCTTTATTTAAATTCCAACACATAACATGTGAACATTTTAAACCAGTGCCAGTCATAGTTGTACTGTGAGCATGCAATTCCAAAGGGGGCCTGGCCTTACCATAAGTGCTGGACAGACATAGTTAGTCAGGTCGAAAAAAGACACAAGTCCATCTAGTTCAACCATAAAAATAACTAAAATAAAAAATATCATACAATCCCATATACCTACCGTATTTATCGGCGTATACCGCGCACTTTTTTGCCCTGAAAATCAGGGCAAAATCGTGGGTGCGCGATATACGCCGATACCCGCGCCAAGTTTGAATACCGCGCCTGCATATACTGAGCGCAGTACACTCGTGTATAGTTGGGCAGGCTCGGCTCCTCTCGCGCTCACGTCCTGGACGTACAGGACGTGAGCGCGAGAGTAGCCGAGCCTGCCCGACTATACACGAGTGTACTGCGCTCTGTATATGCCGGCGCAGTATTCAAACTCGGCGCGGGGATCGAGCGGGAAGGACACTGGACCCGACGAAGAGGACACCCGAAGCCGCAGATGGACGCCGGACCCGACGAGGCCGCCGATGGACACCGCGCAAGACACCAAAACTGTAAGTACAAACATTTTTTTTACAGGAATGTTGGGTCCACTTTAGGGGTGCGCGCTATACGCCGGAGCGCGCAATACCCCAATAAATACGGTAATTCTATACCCACAGTTGACCCAGAGGAAGGCGAAAAACCCCAGCAGACAGTCTACTTTTTCAATCAAGGGCATAGCCCATTACAGCAAACTTTAAATGCTGGCAAGGTCAAGAAACCGCAGCAAGCTGTGACATACCATAAAGGAAAAAAGACGCGGGAGGGTGGGCAGCTCTTTTACCCACTACTTTAAAAGGCCCATAATTCCCTGGGGGCAATAATTTTCTGAGCTCAGGCCCAGCCCATCCCCCATATTTCCACCAATCCTTAGTGACCATCAACCACCTTGTCCGACACCCGTCCTTGCCCCCATCAGTCAAGGCCCTCTTTCCCTATAGGGGCTCAAGAGGCCTTAATAACAATGCGTGCATTGCTCACAGCATTGTGGTGTGAATAGGCCCCATAGAAACAATGAAAATGTTTAATTTAAGCTATTTTCTAGCATCTAATATTGGGTGAAGCTGGCTTTTAAGAGGTTTGTAAATGTTTGCAAATAATTATGCTAAACTACTGCCCATAAGAACAATGTGATTGTTATAGTTTCACAGCAAAGTACATCTTGCATTTTATCAATCCTTGGAGAACAGTTTATACGGTATTATCACTGTGTACTATCTTACACAAATTGTCTGAACGGCCCATACATGGTTTTTTGAGATATTTGAATTACAAAAGTATCTTGCCAACGCAAATTCGTAAACAGAGGTATAACTTTCCCTATCAAGCTCTAGTAGAATGCGATATGCCCCTTTACAGGAAGGAAAACTGAATCGAAGGGATTACTTTTCCAATCCTGTATGAAAGAGTCCAAGTGGGTGTTGTAGAGCCCTTCATTTGGCTTACTACAGAATAGCTTTCTTTTTCTCAAATGCAGTACCAATGAATTTTTATTTTTTTTACCATTCCTGTATTACTTTTTATTATTCTAAACATACATTACTGCAATCTAATCAGAGACAAATGCATCAAATGAGCCTGACAGCTAGGTATATCCTGTGTACACCTACAATAGCGACACACTTTCATAAATAACAATGTCACAAGTAAGTGAATCCCTGAGGTCTGCTGGCATGGACCATAGGGTGAGTACATGGATTGAAAACTGGGTACAAGGGTGAGTTCAGAGAGTGGTGATACATGGGGAGTACTTGGAATGGTCAGGGTGGGTAGTGGGGTCTCCCAGTGTTCTGTGCTGGGACCAATCCTGTTTAATGTGTTCATAAACGACCTGGAGGATAGGGCAAACAGCTCAATCTCTGTAATAACATCTGCGCAGGATGTGGAAACCTTGTAAAAATATCTGAATTAATGGGGTGGGCAACTACATGGCAAATGAGGTTCAACATAAATAATGCATTTGGGTGGCAAAAATATGAATGCAATCTATACACTGGGGGGAGAACCTCTGGGGGATTCCAGGATGGAAAGGGACCTGGGGGTCCTAGTAGATGATAGGCTCAGCAATGGCATGCAGTGCCAAGCTGCTGCTGCTAACAAAGCAAACAGAATATTGGCATGCATTAAAAAGGGGATTACCTCCAGAGATAAAACGATAATTCTCCCACTCTACAAGACTCTGGTCCAGCCGCACCTGGAGTATGCTGTCCAGTTCTGGACACCAGTCCTAAGGAAGGATGTACTGGAAATGTAGCGAGTAGAAAGAAGGGCAACAAAGCTAATAAAAGGTCTGGAGGATATTATTTATGAGGAAAGGTTGTGAGCTCTGAACTTATTCTCTCTGGAGAAGAGTTGCTTGAGAGGGGATATGATTTCAATTTAGAAATACCGTACTGGTGACTTTTTCACGGAAGGGAGTTTAACAAGACACGTGGCCACTCAATAAAATTAGAAGAAAGGAGGTTTACCACTAAACTACATAGAGGTTTCTTTACTGTAAGAGCGGCAAGGATGTGGAATTCCCTTCCACAGGTGGTGGTCTCAGCGGGGAGCATCGATAGTTTAAAGAAACTATTAGATAAGCACCTGAACGACCACAACATACAGGGTTATACAATATAACACTGACAAATAACACACACATAGGTTGGACTTGATGGACTTGTGTCTTTTTTCAAACTCACCTACTATGTAACTATGAATAAACAACCACACCAATTGGCCGTATTTCTTTGTTGTAAAGCTAATGAGAAGATTCAGAAGGGAATTTACCAAAATTGAAGCAACTGTGCATGGCAACCAATCAATTTCTATCTTTCATTTTTATAGCTTAAAGTGGTATTAAAGTCAAAGTTTTTCCTAAATTTGAAATAACATAACTCACATGCATTTGAATTTCCTCCTCAGAGCTTCCTTTTCAATTGTCCTCTGCTCATGCCACTCTTCTCCCCTTTTTCTCTGTGCTCCTAGGACCTATGGAATCCTGTGTGGTTCTGTGGAATATGTGTGTTTCTGCTTTCTACTTCAACTCTACGTGCAGCCATTTAGGTTCCATGCACACCGGCTTAAAAAACTTTGCTTCTACAGGAGTGTTGTGTTATGCCTGTAGAAGCAGCTCAATGTTATCCTATGTGCCCATGCACATTAGGACATTAAGAGGCATATTTTGAGTTTAACGTTTAGAGGCAGAAAAAAAAAACTTCTGGTTTGCGTTCCTGATTGGAGCTTGGAGGGAGAAAACATGAAACTCTCCTAAACTTTTTACAAAAAATGTTTTATATATGAATGCTTTTTACTCCAGCGTGAACAGAAATGTTTTTAAGCCCAGTGTGCATGGAGCCTTAACAACAAAAACTTGGGGAATGCCCAGGGAAAAACCAAGCCTACTTGCATGGTGCCTTAGGCCGCACACACGTGTGATGGACCGTTTTCATCGGTCCAAACCGATCGTGTGTGGGCCCCATTGGTTATTTATCCATAGGTTAAAAAAAAGCAATCTTGTTTTAAATGTAACCAATCGATATCTAACCGATAGAAAAAAAACGATTGTTTGTAGGCACGTCCATCGGTTAAAAATCCATGCATGCTCAGAATCAAGTCGACGCATGCTTGGAAGCATTGAACTTCGTTTTTTTTCAGCACGTCGTTGTGTTTTACGTCACCACGTTCTGACACGATCATTTTTTTAACCGATGGTGTGTAGGCACCACTGACCATCAGTCAGCTTTATCGGTTAACCGATGAAAACGGTCCATCAGACCGTTTTCATCGGATGGACCGATTGTGTGTACTTGACTTTAGAGAACGGCACACACAGCCAGAGCAAGAGGGACACTGTTAATCACTGCTGTGGAGAAGGAGAGGCATGGTGGAGGAGGAAGAAAGACATAGTAGAGTAGAAGTTGTAGTGCAGACCTGGAGCACAAACATTACAGAAACTCAAAAAGGGCTCTATAGGTCCCAGCGACATGGGAACCGAAAGAGAATATAATGGGACAGCTATAAAAAGGAAGCCACAATGAGGAAATACAAATGAGAGTTATATTATTATTATTATTATATGAATTTGGGGGAAAAAAATACATTATTACCATTTTAACTCAACAAGCTGAAGATAGAGGCTGATTGGTTGCCATGCACAGTTGCTCCAGTTTTGAAAAATCCCCCCCCCAGTCTTTAACAAATTTGGTCATGCATAAAGATCCCCAAAGCCGTACATTTCAGTCATTAACACTCCTGTCAAACTTCAGGGTGGCCTTTTAGGGTGGATCTTTAATTGGTAATGCATATTAGTTACTCAGATTCAGCTCCTCATTAAATGCAGGTAAACTATAGACTGCATCTAATTAAGCGTGGAATGTTTATAATTTGGGTAGGTCGGTAATTAAAGGGACAAATTAACCAACCTGTGGAAATAACCTCATTTAGGTACATAATGATGTAGTTATTGGGCAAATTTTCCATCTTCTGTGCACAATCACTTAATTAGGGTTTGATCCACTTTTATTTGCTGACAAACAGCACATGTAAGATCAGATTTACGGTAGTAGGAAGTGTTATTTAATGTGACACATGGGTGGATCTTTTTCTCATGACATGAATGTACACAAGTAATAAACATATTATACAATATTCTACATCTTTTGTCATTTCTATGAAAGCTTTTGAATAATTAAATTTATCCAATTAAAAATTGCAGATTTTGCTTATGAGGTCAGACCACAGCTCCCCACATAATGGGGCAATTTTAACATTTCCCCTTGACATAATTTCAGCTGGATTTATACTATTTTGTGTGCATACAATGTGAATGGTAAAACACATGTGAAGGTGTGAATGGGCTCATAGACTTTGCCTCGATTTTTCACTGCGGCCACATAGAAAATAACAGGATTTCTTCTTCATTTAATGCAGCCTAATGGCAGATTTTGCTCCATCAAAAAAGACAAATGTGAACTTGTCACAGGCATTCGGGAACTAGATTATCCATACTATATAGGAAGGATGATTCTGTGACCCTGCCTTATATATTAAATTGCAAATGTTTGGGGAATTCTGTTTTTGAGATTACCTGTGATGGCCAGATCTATACATTAAGCAACCCTGTTGAATTTGGAGGAAAATAAAATAAAAATCACCCAGGCTTTATACAAGGAGAGATATTACGCGCTGCTCGAGGGGTACCTATTATAAAAATTAGAAAGGATATCCCAACACTTCCAATTTATTGTCAAATCAAGTATAAATTGGCCAAAAAAGTCCCGTTATTCCTTAAAGGGGTTGCAAATTCTTGTGTCTTTTTACCTTAATGCATTGTATGCATTAAGGTGAAAAAACTTCTGTCACTGACCCGACCCCCAGTTTTACTCACCTGAGCCCTGTAATTCCCACACCGGAGACACGATCACCCTTTCTCCCCCTGTTGTCTCTGGTCTTGATTAGATAGGTTGATAGCAACCCAGCCATTTGCCTCCGCTGCTGTCAATCAAATCCAATGATGTGGGTGACGGGGCCGAGCCGAGTCCTGCTGTCTGTGTCAATAGACGCAGCATAGTCCCCCGAGGGAGAGCACTTCTCTGACGGGACGCTCAAGAAGAGGATGAGCCAGGAGCACCACCCACACAGGGACCTCCAAGGGAAATGCTTCTCCTAGGTGGTTTACCGATGCAGGGAGGAGCCGCGAGCGCCGTTGGGGGACCCCAGAAGACGAGGATCAGGGTTGCTCTATGCAAAACAAACTGCACTGTGGAGGCAAGTACCGTATTTATTGGCATATACCGCGCACTTTTTTCCCCTTAAAATAAGGGGAAAATTGTGGGTGCGCGATATACACCGATACCCGCTTCCCGAGCTCAGTTTGAATGCCTGCGCCGACATATACCGAGTGCAGTACACTCGTCTACATTCGACCAGGCTCGGCTTCGCACGTGCGCTCGCATAAACGTCACAGAGCGTGAGCACGAGCGAAGCCGAGCCTGGCCGAATGTAGACGAGTGTACTGCACTCGGTATATGTCGGCGCAGGCATTCAAACTGAGCGTGGGAATCGGCGATTCGGCGGGGAGACGGCGCGGGAGAAGCAGGGAGGACACCACCGAAGCCACAGACTGACGCCGGACCCGACGAGGCCGCCGATGGACACTGCGCAAGACACCAAAACTGTAAGTACTAAAATTATTTTTTACAGGAATTGCGAGTCCACATTAGGGCTGCGCGATATACGCCGGAGCGTGCAATACCCTGATAAATACGGTATATGCTTGTTTTAAAAAAAAGAGGGTTTAGTAACACCTTTAAACCAGTGGAACTCTGGTGGAGGCTTCTAAAGTATGAATAGGGCAACACAATTCACCCGTGATGAGGCTTTGGCAAAAAAAAATATTTTAAGAAATAAAACTGGATATTTGTAGTTTCTCCATTCTTTCCGAAGACAAAATCTGCAAGTAAAATTTGACCTTTGCAGTTGGATTTTAAAACGCCTTCAGCTAGAAAAGAAATGAACCGTTAAAAAAATAAAGCTTTGTCTTAACAAGTAATTCAGAAGTATGTTTTCTAAGACAATAGGTTAGTTGAAATATTGAGTGCAGCATAGCCGCAGTTTGAATGACATAAGTAAAATCCAAAGTAATTCCGGTGCCTTGTTTATCCCTGGCGGCATTACTGAGACAAAATGTATCAATCACAACTTAATTTTGTTGGCTCATTATTAAAGCAGACACGAGAACATTCACTTCGAAATATCGGTGACCTGTTCCTCTTTATCACGACAGGTACATCAATCATGGCCAGGCACTGCTCATCTCTGAGTCATTTACACATTGAGAGGAGTGATGACATCCTAATGCAGACATAATGGAATTTCCTTGCCTCTCTTTACGGCTAAACCCCATCATATAATTTTCTAGTAGCCTAATCTCTAGCCAACCATAAAAAAAAGAGCTCTGATCCCCAGCCCACGTCTGTTTTGGAATGGCTTTTTTCACTTTACAAAACTAAGTCTTGTGCCTCTCGTCTTGGTCTGCACTATGAACTGAAGCGTAATTAGCATTATTTTTAATGTAATTGGCATTTTTACCTCTTGTTAATTACCCATCAAAATGTTCTGCTCAGATAAAGAAAATTATATGAGCGTGGAGTAATTTTTCCCTTATGAAATAAACATTTAACATTTTAATGTTTCTATTTCTCATTAATTGGTATGTTATGTTATGAAATGACTCCTTCATCTGCTCTCCTCATAGAAATTCATTCTTAACTCGGGGTGCAGTATTTTTACAAGCAAAAACCTGTGGCATAATCTCTGTACATGACTTTTTTTTTGCATGCAGAATACAAAGAAGATAAAACCTATGTATCAAATGCAACAGATCCAAATTCAAAAAATCCAAATTCAAAAAATTCAAAGATCCAGATTGAAAAAGTTGCCTATTGTGCTTTTCGTAAATGGACACTTTTGTGTTTTAAATGTTTCTTACTGTCTTTTCCACAAAACTGTGTCTTACTGACTTCAATCCTGCTTTGTTTACCTGCTGAACATGCAGTTCGAAAAATAATATCCACCTACCCTTTGCTCTTGAGTAGCCACGAAGGTCTGAAATCCAGGGGCCACGCCAAACCCCAGCTCTTGGATAAATGGCGGCTCAGACTGGCTGTGTATTTGTACTTTTACTCCAGCTTCAAAAGTAGTTTCCTCTGCAAAAGAAAAAAAGATCAGGTGTGATGAGTGTCAGATGGTTGCCAGGCCAGTTTCCCACAAATAGGATTGTGCTATTTTTTGTTTTTTAAACAGAAGGTATTCACAATATCTCTGCTACAAATTAAGGTGGTTGTAAAGCCTAAACATGTTTTACCTTAAAGTGGATGTAAACCCATATATATATATATATATATATATATATATATATATATATATATATATATATATATATATATATAGTGAATTGAACGGCCTCAGGTGATACACAGAGATGAAACAAAGCTCCCTACATAAGTTTTACATGTATATATGTATATCTGCTGTCTTCAGCTTTATATATTCTTTAGAAAGTGCAAAACGTGTTAGGAGATGTTCTCTTCCTGTTCAGCACTGCATTTAAGTCTGGTAATACAGCCAAGACAGCCGATTGGTGGCAAGGCACACACCCTCTCTCCTCATAGGTAGAGACTTTCAGAGCTGATCATTGAATAGTTCAGGGCTCTGCTAATCGATTTATAGCATCTTCTCCAACACAAAACTCACACTGCTTATATCTCAGTTGACGGAGAGAACTTGTCATTAGTTGATAACAGAAGAATGGAGCAGGAGACAGCTACAGGACATTGTGCTTTGTAGAGAGATAAGAAAACACTGCAGAAATATGTACCCACATTTTTTTTAATCTGGTTTACATCCACTTTAATGCATTCCTTGCATTAAAGTGATTGTAAAGGTTTTTTTTTCCTGTAAAACAATATGTCATACTTACCTGCTCTGTGCAAGGGTTTTGCTCAGAGAGGCCCCGATCCTCCTTTTCTGGGGTGTCCCAGCGGCACTCCTGGCTCCTCCTCTTCATTGGGTTGCCCCCCCGTGGAGAGCCGCTTTCCATAGGGGCACCCGCGTAGGCGTGCTTCCGAGTCTATTGACACAGACAGCAGGACTCAGTCCTGCCCCCCTGTCATTGGATTTGATTGACAGCAGCAGGAGTCAATGGTTCATGCTGCTGTCAATCTATCCAATAAGGACCCGACCCGAGACAACAGCTGGAGATGCTGGGCTTGTGCTTATCATGGGAACTATCGAGTTCAGGTAAGAAAAAGAGGGGCTCTGGGGGGCAGCAAGAATGCATTACAGTGTAAAACCTTGAGAATTCACAACTCCTTTAAGGTTAAAAAATTTTAGGCATTGATTTTGGCCCCTCACCGATCCCCCCCCCCCCCATACATACTTGAGCCCTTAATTCGTCCAGCGCTGTGCAAGCTTGCAGCTCTTCATTCACCTCATAAGGGGCTCCCAATTCTGTCAATTAAAGCCAGTGATGAGGAAGCAGGGCCGTGTCCCGCTGTCTGTGTACATGGCTGCAACAGTGGGGCTTGGTAACAAGCACGCATGAGTGTCCCCATGGGAAGCGGCTTCCGATGGGGGCATTGAAATGAGAGGAGGAGCCAGGAGCGCCAGCCAGCTAACACAAAGCAGAACAGTATAGAGAGGTTTATTAAAACAAATCCTTTACAATCACTAACTACTTAATTATTTTAGAAATTCAAGAGTTTTTCATTAAAAAATTGTGCCTAAAGTCATACAAATATAATATATGTTTTACAAGCCCATAATACAATAGATGTTCTGTATAAATTGCTTCAGAGATAATAATAGCTTTACATTTACTCTGTACAATGTGTAGTGAATGGCCAATTACTTTAACAGAAAAAAAAAAAACAAAAAAAAAACTGTAGTTTAAAAAAAAAAAAAAACTTTAATTAAAATTACAAACTGAAAAAAAAAAAAAAGTTTTTTCATATGTACAAAGATAGTGATAATCCTATCTGTATAACAGTGTCAAATTATAAAGTAATCATATCATTATCTTCATTATTATAACAATTTAGCCATAGCCACTTCTGGAAAAAGAGCTTTTTATATTGACCTTCATGTTGGAGGAGTATTCGATTATTTTGATGTACTGAGAAGCAATTTTGAAGATGTTACAAAAGTGGAATATAATAGCTTCATGATTTTTGCTCTATGGTCTTTATCGAACTGTACCTCATCCTAAGATATGGTGAAACAAACAGTGACTAATCAGATACTGACTTTCTGTAATTGTGCAGACCTGTAGAAATGTGCTCTCTGATTGGTTAGTGTTAGTCTCTCACAAATGGGTTAACTTTACATAAAATTTACATTTAACACAAAGCATTCCACATTGTATTTTACTTCAATGCACCAAGTATAATTACCACTATATACACATACAATCAGTAGAAACAGAGGCGTAGATTGAAGCTTGTGGGCCCCGGTGCAAAAGCTGACCTGGGAAAGATCTAGGGGGGGAAAAGCCATGTGACACAAAATCTGGAGCCTGTAGCTCCTCAAGGGCCCCTCAGGAGGTGTTAAGGGATTTGTTTTAGCCATTTCTGAAGGTTTCTCTGTCAGTGTTGGCTGGTGTTGGGGAGGGTCACCTCCCGGAGGTGTGTATTTTCCTAATTTGTCATGGAAGTGGAGTAAGTGGACATCCCCGGTGGGGGGGAGGGAGTACAGAGAATCCCAGCTGGTGACTAGGAGACACTGAGTGGTGTCTTACCTCACCAGTGACATTGGTCTCATTGTGGCTACAGGATGGCACTCTCTTCCTCTTAACTCACTGCTCTCCCCATGCTCCTCTCCATTAAGGAAATGGCTCACTATTCAGGAAATGCTCACAGCTTTTCCCCAACCAATGAGAACAGAGGGGTGTGGACTGTGGAAGGCAAAGTGGAAGCCCAGTACTGGAGCGTGGCTGTGGGCCCTAGGATAGATCGGAGCTGGACTTTGTGGAGGATATGATAATATGACAGGAAGGCTGCAGGGGCCCCCTGGAGCTAGGGGCGGGGTTGCGATTGTGATCCCTGCAACCCCTTATGCTACGCCCATGTGTAGAAATCAACACTATTCAATAGTCAGTGTGTCCACGCAACATAAGGATAACCCACACTCCACCTCCTACTGTATAAATAAGAATTTGAAGCCAGGCAGTTGCATTTTTTTTAAATTCATGTAGCGATACAAAAGTAACATCCACAGTTTCAAGTACACCATACCTTATTGAACACAATTTATATGGCGCCAACAGTTTACGCAGCGTTTTACAATGTAGAGGGGGGACAGCACAATTACAGTGCAGTTCAATACAGAAGGTACAGGAGGGCCCTGCTCGTAGAGCTTCCTATACACGCACATGGTAGTTTGTTTCTTAGGAACTCAACAGGTGGCTTTTTCAAACATCTAGGAAAACTAATCTCCATTCTTTGGATTTTGACTGTCCAAGTTTCTTTGGTCTCTTTTGTAATCTCAGACTTGTTGCGATCAGGGCTCTTTGAAGACCGTTCAATACCTTCCAGAACTACATGTTAATTTTGCTGAAGATAGTTCTTTATGACTTTGGCTGTATAGTTGGGATCATTCTCCTGCAACAAAGTAAATTTGGAACTGATAAGATACATTCCTGATAGTAATATGAGATGGATAAGTATCTATCTGTGTTTTTTTCCATATCGATGAGATCATTACTTCTGACCAAGTTCCTGTGTACAAATGTAGCACCAAACATGTAAGGAACCTCCACCATGCTTCACTGTTGCATGCAGGTACTCATCTTTGTACCACTCTCCAGGCCATTGGCAAACAAACTGCTTTCTGTTACAGCCAAATATTTCAAATATAAATCCAAATATAAAGAGCACTTGCTGCCATTTTTATGCACACCGGTTCCTGTGTTTTTTTTTGCAAAATTAAGACATATGGCCCTGTGTGTCTGAGGCATGGCTTTTTAGCCACAAGTCTTCTGTGAAGATCACTTCTCACACTCATTACTCTGAGCTAGGATTTATTTGGTTTCTGCCAGGTCTGAGCTTATTGTGCCACTGGAAATCTTCTGTAACGAAACATGAGCATGGTTTCCTGGCTGACGAGTGTGGTTTTGGTTCTTGACACTGTTGGTTCTTTAAACATTTTGGTTCTTGAAATCATAATGGTTATTAAACTGACCCATTTATCGATACATGATAGCAATGTCCAGCAATTTTAGATATTTGGCTGTAACAGAAAGCAGTTTGTTTGCCAATGGCCTGGAGAGTGGTACACAGATGAGTAGCTGCATGCGACAGTAAAGCATGGTGGAGGTTCCTTGCAAGTTTGGTGCTGCATTTGTACACAGGAACTTGGTCAGAAGTAATGATCTCATCAATATGGAAAATAACAGATAGATACTTATCCATCTCATGTTACCATCAGGAACGTATCTTATCAGTCCCAAATTTACAACTATACAGCCAAAGTCATAAAGAACTATCTTCAGCAAAATGAACATGTAGTTCTGGAATGGCCCTCAAAAAGCCCTGATGGCAACATCACAAACATTTAGAATGATGTACTTGAGCTAGTTGTTGGCACAGATTTAGGTCTGATCTTCTTTGATTGCCAACTGGTATTCATATAAGGAGAGTTTGTTGTTTGAGGAAGAATTGGACTTTCTAGGCACCAATAGTTGACACAGAATAGATTTTTATTGATGCAATCCCAAATAGGTGGGTGATTGAATCAACATTACAGTACATATTCATAAAAATACATTAAAAAGACAGATTATCACAGAATAATTTTGTAATAATAGGACAAATCAAAAAAGATTATTGAAACCAATATGGGATTATGTATACAGACATTGTTACAGTCGATCAATTTGTAATCTTTACAAGCTTATCAAAGATTGCCAAGGGTCCAGTTCTCCAACTGAGTCATTCTCTCTTCTTACCAAAATAGTAGTTTTTAGTTTAACGTTACAAGATTTCGATTTTAAAATTAGTCAGTGAAGTATAATAGGATTTTGACTGTTATATGCAATGTACCATGATTGTTTGAGGCTTATATGAATACCAGAATTTGAAAAATTACAAAAACCATAGGATGGACTATGGGTGTGCTAGAGTACTGCAGTGCAACGTCCTAAATTATGATAGGAGAGTTTGTTGTTTGAGGAAGAATTGGACTTTCTAGGCACCAATAGTTGACACAGAATAGATTTTTATTGATGCAATCCCAAATAGGTGGGTGATTGAATCAACATTACAGTACATATTCATAAAAATACATTAAAAAGACAGATTATCACAGAATAATTTTGTAATAATAGGACAAATCAAAAAAGATTATTGAAACCAATATGGGTCCACTAGAGACATCAACGTTGGTTGATGGCTAACGTAAATATTGGTAGACGTTTTTTGCATGAGCTCTACATAGCCTATCTCCCCAACGCTAACGATGCGGTCGACGGCACAATGGTCCTGGCTGATACCCCTCCACCATACTGCAGCTTTTCAAATACCTCCTGGTCTCCCACTTGTTTGGAACTTACTTCCCTACTCCTATGGGACTATTCTCCCTCATCCCTACATATGCAGCTTGCTGTCTGCAATATTGTATTTATCTATGAACCTGACCAGCCTGTTATCTACTGTGGTGTATGTATTTGTATTTATTCACCAGCCGTATCTCCATCTGGACCGTCTGTGAAATCTGGACATTTTTAGTATCTTATCCAGCCCCTCCTACTGGATTTCATAATTAACTTTATCCATTAACGTGGATGAAAATCTATAGCTCCTGAAGAAGCACTCAACTGAGAAACATGTAGAGCTCATGCAAAAAACGTCTACCAATATTTACATTAGCCATCAACCAACGTTGATGTCTCTAGTGGACCCATATTGGTTTTAATAATCTTTTTTGTCCTATTATTACAAAATTATTCTGTCATAATCTATGTCTTTTTAATGTATTTTTATGAATATGTACTGTAATGTTGATTCAATCACCCACCTATTTGGGATTGCATCAATAAAAATCTATTCTGTGTCAACTATTGGTGCCTAGAAAGTCCAATTCTTCCTCAAACAACAAACTCTCCTATCATAATTTAGGACGTTGCACTGCAGTACTCTAGGACACCCATAGTCCATCCTATGGTTTGTGTAATTTTTCAAATTCTGGTATTCATATAAGCCTCAAACAATCATGGTACATTGCATATAACAGTCAAAATCCTATTATACTTCACTGACTAATTTTAAAATCGAAATCTTGTAACGTTAAACTAAAAACTACTATTTTGGTAAGAAGAGAGAATGACTCAGTTGGAGAACTGGACCCTTGGCAATCTTTGATAAGCTTGTAAAGATTACAAATTGATCGACTGTAACAATGTCTGTATACATAATCCGTTCTTGCTCCTAAAGGGAGTTGATACGTGAATCAAAGCTTTTCTTCTAAAATCACTTTTAACAATGATAAAAAAAAGAATCTGGCATGTCCGAGATACACTGAACCATGCTGTTGTATCTTTAATATTTAGTGTTGTCTCCCAATACACTACATGGTAAAAAACAAAGACATGAGACAGCTGTGATCCCTATGGTGCTTTCTTTCCATTGTTAAACTTTTACAAACTTTCAATAAATTACTGAAAGAGAAAACACTTAATTGCCTGTTGCATTGATTCATAAACAAAAGCCCTGTGCGTCTTACACGCATCAGGGAAAAAAAGGATCTAGACATTGATTTTTCACTAACTTACATTCATTTTGCAGAGTTGTCACTGCAGCACTTCATTACATTATGAAATTTGAGAACAGATTAATCCTAAAAATCTGCACTTGTAAAAAAACAATTGGGCAATTCAAGGAAATTTTAACAGCTTGTCCCAAACCTTTCACTAATTTTTTTATTGGAAAACATGTGGAAAAAAAGTTGATTTATACTAATTTTTAGATGCATTTTAAACGACAGAGACAGAATATCAACTAAACGTCCAGAAAAAACACATGATATATATAGTTATAAATTGAATTAAAGTTCAGTGAGTAAAAAAAGAAACATATGGGTATAGGAGATGCTTCAGTGTATTGCCAGTGTTTATTCTGCCCCACAGGCCTTGGTTAAGGTAAACAGGGTGTTTTCAGAGCCCTTTTTTATTTCAAATGGCACCCATCAGGGTTGCCCTCTTTCACCCTTGTTATTTGCTCTTAGAGTCCTTTTTGATTTTTTTTTGGCTAATCCCTGATATTTCGGGGTTACAAGTAGGAGATCTGAACCATAAAGTTTTGGCTTATGCTGATATGCTTTTTTTCAATCCACACGTGCCTAAACTTATGAAGGAAATTGACCAATACAGCGCCGTATCAAGTTTGAAAATAAATGATACCAAATCTGAAGTTATGGGCGTGGCCCGTTTTCCTCCTTTGCGCCAAACCTTACAACTGACATCCAAAATTGGAACTTTTGCTTTAAGTGATGGTGACCATTTGGCATGTCTTATTAGAGGCATCCAGCTCCCACTTCCTCCTGGGACTCTTCAGCGCCAGAAGAAAGTTCACATCACCCCCTCCCTCCCTGCAATCTTCTTGGACACGTCACAGGTCCCACAAGATTGGCACACATTGTCACAGCATGCAGCGCGGCTCGCACATGCACGGCTGTGAAGCCACAGCCGGGCGCCCCCATTTACAATGCCGGCGCCACAGAGAGGAGGGGGAGAGGAGCGGGGCATCATTTCACCCACATCGCTGGACAGTGAGACAGGTGAGTGTCCAATTATTAAAAGTCATCAGCTAGACTTTTTGTAGCTGCTGTCTTTTAAAAGGGTGGAACTCTGCTTCAACTTCAAATTTAAATGGACATCCGCTGCATTAAAGTATTTGGGCATATATATTTCTTCAAACCTAGCCGATACTTTTACATTGAACATTTCACCATTGCTAAGCTCAGTCCGTTCCCTGTTGGATAAATGACACCAAGGTCAGGCCACCCCAGAACTGTTAATGGATCATGAGCTGGAGACAACTTAATTGAGAATACCAGGTAAAATCCTTGAGTTCTCACAAACCAGCTGCTAAAAGCAAGAGGTTCAGAGGTGACCACGTAACTGTAGGCTGCAAAAACGACTAACTGAGGTGAAACCGTGTGTTTTTTGCTAATGGGAGCAATGAAGGGAAGGTGTTAGCTCCCGGTAAAAAAGGAAAGACAAGAGCATGGAGTACACATGTACATTTAATTTCACAGAAACTAACAGAAAAGGGAACTTGTGATGGCACTCAATGGTCCTGAAGCACATAGTTGCCCAATCCAGATGTACTCATTAAGAGTCCTTGGACACTGGGTAACATCAGAGGTTGTGCACAGCTCTGAACCTACAAAAAGCATTCTGTGGCATACTAAAACTGTACACAGAACTCTAGATTGCGCCACAAGCAGAGTCCAGTCCTCAAAGGTAATCTTTGTTCTAGCAGGGTCTAGGTACAAACTCCAAATAGCTACATAGGGAGCCCAGCTCGGCAGCATTTTGATTCAAGGAAAAAAATATCTTAAAAAGGCAAAAATTGCAAAACTTTTCCTCAACAGAGAAATAACTGCAATCCTCTTAGGTCAGTAGCAAAACAACAAGGATTATGGGAGTGGGAGGGGTCATGCCTGGTTGGCCAACAGTTTTTTGTTTGGCAAAGTCCAATTCCTCCTGTAGGCAGACATATAACTAGTTCTTTCAGAGAATCCTGTGTCTCTTAATGAACACAAAGTCTATAAAAATAGAATTCTGACTGGTTGCAATGCGTTATTGTACTTGCATTTTCACTTGATTCGATATAGTATTATTTTCTGTGTCAGCTCTCTCAGGTCTCTATGGAAGCATTTTACAAGTCTGATTTCTTGTACTGCATTCAAGCTAAAGCAAAAGGGAATCTGAGATGACACGAAAATGGGGGAATAACACTAGGTCCATGTAACAAGCGAACTAACAAGATCAGGAAGAGATATGTACACTATGGGGACACTAAATAAAGTTACAAGACAAGATGCTGCACAGCACAGCGGCCTTTTGGCTCCTCATCTCTCATAATAACAGTGAACGTGCCAAAGGATAACAAAGCAAACCTAATAACATGCAAGCCCAAGGGGTAACGGGACCAACAATGGACCAATAATGTTTATATTCATGGTAAGGAAGGTTACTGAGTGCCTTTCAAACTTCTCGGTCTCATTGCACCAACTTATTGAGTATTTTTTTGCTAAACAGATACAACCCCTATTTTTTTTAAATTAAAGCTTTCTACTAAAAAACAGGAAATATAGAAAATGGTTGGCTGTTAAAAGCATTTATGATATAAAAATTAAATTATGTTTAATTAGTGACATGCACCATTTTCATGAGCATTAAATTACAATGTCATACAGATTGAGAAAAAGAATGGCATTTAGTTTAACATACACATCTGTAGTGCCTCTATTGTTGTCATGTAGCTAGAAACAAGAGAGACTCGCATTCCTAGATGAGTGGAACTCGTACACATGTAGGGAGAAGATGTCAGCATCTGTGAGGGACCTTAGAAACATCCAATTGTTGGAGGGGAGTAACTCCTACTTCAATTCCCTTTAACTTCAGTAAGGCCACCTTTAGAATTTGAATGAATGTGTGAATTGGAGAAAAAGTAGGTATCACATTTTTAAATTTAGAAAAAACGTTCTGAATTTCATAAATTGTGTGGAATTTTAGCTGTGACGAGTTTGACGATTTGCTACATTCTAGAACTTTGTCTAGACCCCATAACTGTACAAGCTCAAACATTTTCCGAAATAATTTGTTTAGCTAGGATACTTTGAGATTATCATCAAAAAGAGGAAATTGTTATTTTTAAATACAAGCCCATTTATTGATGCAGATCTTATCCTATTATGGTATAGACAGATCCTCCAACCTCTTGTTAAAAAAAAAAAATATCTCAATACACTTAGGCTGGGTTCACACTGCCGCCGCATGCGGCTCACAGCAGGGGTCCCGTGCGTGCTGGTTTACCGGTTCAGGTCTGAATTCAGCCCGAATTTTGGGCTGAAATCGAACTTAAAATTAACCAAAAAAGGCATGCGTTTTTCCGGCACACCGCACCGGACCCGCTGCGGAGATATGTGCTCTCCATAGAGAGCCAGTCACATTCAACCGCTGTGCAAATTGAATCCGTGGAAACGCGCATTTCGCATAGGTGTGAACCCGGCCTCAAACTTATCCTATAATGATCTAACAATTTTGCAAGTGGAATTTTTTAATAAGGTATTATTTGACAAACAATTGTTTTCACAGTCGAAACCATACATTTCTTACATAGGAAAACAACCAGCTATCAAGGAAGACAGTACAGCTATACATTTCAAAGATACAATCCTGCTCAAATAATAGGATGATATTGTAGTTATTAA
Organism: Rana temporaria; assembly: GCF_905171775.1. Taxonomy (NCBI): domain Eukaryota; kingdom Metazoa; phylum Chordata; class Amphibia; order Anura; family Ranidae; genus Rana; species Rana temporaria. Next base: position 27,428,229 of record NC_053500.1, on the reverse strand, counting down.
AGGTACAGGACATTCAGCAAGTAGAGGCATGGAGTAATCAATGCTCAGATAATTATCATAAATATTATACCACTTGGGCACAATTAGTTGACTTTACCTCTGAATTGGCAACTACCTCTTACCCACAAGTTATACCGTGCATATTTTCTTAGTGGTTGTTAGGGGTTGGGGCTTATGTGGCATGTTAGTTGGTTTTGTTTCCTTGTATAGTTCCTTCTTGACCTCACTCCTTGGGAGACCAGCCTGGAGGATAGCTAACCCTGGGAATCTCTCTTCTTATCGTCTCTCTTTTTCTACTTCCTTTTATGCCCATCCTCTCACGTCTTCTGAGAGGTTTGGGGCGGCCTTGTTGTCGGCACCCCAAACAGTATACACATGACTTGAGAAACACCTGCTGTTTACTGTGCTTTTTGTACCCACTTTGGTGGTGAATGGCCCTCTTGTGTTTGAAGGTATTTGGCAACATTGTGGTCCATGTATGTATTTTTTTTGGGGGGGGGGGGGACTTTTTCTGCCTTGTTTGTACCTTTTCTTCTTTATTGGTAAAAAAGAAAATGGTAAAAGCGTTAAATATATTGTCCAGACTATATGTTATAGATATGATAGAAGGAGCGCAAACCACAAGGGTAATGATGATCTAAAAAACAAAAGCAGCAGCCAATAAAAAGAGGTGTTCACACACTGATAACAAATAAACTGGAGGAAGAATGTGGCACGATGTTATAGATATGGCACTCATGAATGTATGGCAACAATGAACTATTGTAGAATATCAATCAAACAAGACTTAACACACCATTCAGTGCATTTTTGTCTCTGTCTCCGTGAACTTTTATCTAAAGATTCCAGATTTTCATACACTCCATTACACCTCTGTAAACCGCTCTGTCTCCAATGTCAGAGTAATTGGGTGTATGTTCCCTATCCAGCAACCTAGAGTGTTTCAATCTTCATGACAGACCATACGCATTTCCTGGAGCTTAAACCTCTTCTAAGATCAACTTATAACGGTAAATCTGAGTTCAACATTTTCCATGGCTGAAAACCAACCCAGTCAGAGCAAAGTTGCAAGTGGAATTTTCCTCACATAGTTAAGCCATTATGTAAAACGTTAAAATGGCAAAGGTGCAGGAGATGTAAAGATTTTGCAAATTTATTGACAAAGATAGTATTATACACATGATAGTTGCATGTGTCCAACTTGGGGTGCAGGAGAAAGATGTTACACATCAACCAGTGGCCCCATGTAGAAAACACTGGTGTTCGGTAAACCTTGGTTACAATGGCGCCAGATATGCTAGGAAGAAATGTCAGCCGGTGGCGTCTACAGCCAAATGCCATGCAGACAGAGTGCAACATTACAGGGGAAGGGAGTGGGTAGCGATGCATTTCAAGGGCTCTACCCTTTTCTCAAGCCTGCCTGAGTGAACTGCTGACTATTTCTAAGCACAGCATACCAGACTAAGCCTATTTACACCATTTTCTGACCCTTTTTCTATAGCTTGTAGTCCCCTGTGGATGTTTTTTAGGCATTGAACCTTTTTCTTTGTCACACTACGAGAACTGTAATAGGGTGCATCTTGTCATTCGAATTTGAACTCTCAAATCGCATTATAAGTCGAACTGGTGTGAACCAAGGCTAAGTCTCAGAATAAATCACAGAGCGGCACACAAGATTCTGATTTGTAATCATGAGCGGTTTGCGAGTGAGCTAGCAACAAGACAATTGTACATGTAAAACAACTCTGAATCTAAAGAACTGCTCAGTCCTGAGTTGATACATTGGGGGTTATTTACGAAAGGCAAATCCACTTTGCACTACAAGTGCAAACTACAAGGGCAAAGTGCACTTGTCCATAAAGTCCAATCTATGTGTGTGATTATACTGTATATGTCAGTATTATATTGTATATCTATGTATGTTGTGGTTGTTCAGGTGGATCGGTTCCAAGATCTGCTACTGAGGAGCTGCAGAATGCTCTGTTCCCCCCCTACTGTGTTTAGAGACTTTTTTTGGACTCTTATAAAAATCTATGACATAAGTAGAGTGATTATGTGTGCGCAGTTTCTGTACATTTACAGTATATATGTATTATAATACTTGAATATTCACTTTCCATCAACTCCTAGGAATTCTTCCAGGTTTTTCTACTTATCCTAGGAATTCTTCCAGGTTGTTCTACTTTTCCTTATCCTTGAAATCAATGGGCAGCGCCAGCAAAGTGGTCATCCTGACCTGCCGAATTACATTTGTAAGATAGACTTCCGATTTGAGGTAAACCACCTGGCCTTCAGGAGAAAGATCAAGACCCATCTCTTCTGAGGGCCCAGGGAATGGATACCAAGCGCCCAGAGGCGATTCAGTTCGCATGTGTTGCGCTATACAAGTTTCTCACTCACTCACTCAGACTTGTCATCTTATATTAGTAACATACCAGTTTCTGAATAACATTGTAAGATAGGCTGAGTTACACATAGTTACATAGTAGGTGAGGTTGCAAAAAGACATAAGTCCATCAAGTCCAATCAAGTCCAATCTATGTGTGTGATTATATATGTCAGTATTACATTGTATATCCATGTATGTTGTGGTTGTTCAGGTGCTTATCTAATCATTTTTTTAAACTATCTATGCTCACCGCTGAGACCAGTGGACGGGAATTCCACATACTTGCCGCTCTTACAGTAAAGAACCCTCTACGTAGTTTAGGGTTAAACCACTTTTCTTATTTTAATGACTGACCACTTGTCTTGTTAAACTCCCTTCCGCGAAAAAGTTTTATCCCTATTGTGGGGTCACCAGTAGGGTAATTGTAAATCTTAAATCATATCTCCTCTCAAAGCATCTCTTCTCCAGAGAGAATAAGTTCAGTGCTCGCAACCTTTCCTCATAACTAATACCCACCAGACCCTTTATTAGTTTTGTTGCCCTTCTCTGGACTCTCTCCATTTCTAGTACATCCTTCCTGAGGACTGGTGCCCAGAACTGGACAGCATACTCCAGGTGTGGCCGGACCAGAGTTTTGTAGAGTGGGAAAGTTATTGTTTCTCTGGAGTTGATCCCCTTTTTAATGCATGCCAATATTCTGTTTGATTTGCTTGCAGGAGCTTGGCATTGCATGCCATTTCTGAGCCTGTCATCTACTAGGACCCCCAGGTCCTTTTTCCATCCTAGATTCCCCTAGAGGTTCAACCCCCCCACCCCCGTGTATAGATTGCATTCATATTTTTGCCACCCAAATGCATGAGTCACTCAAACAATTTTGAAATACAGATCTGTGTGAGCAAGGATTCTGCACAAATACCTGATTATTTGTCCTACTGGACAAACATAAATCTCTGCTATACTAGTTCTGTCAAGGTGCAAAGACATAGAAAAGAATAGTAATCACTTTCAGGGCACATAATTCCTGCCACAGAAATTTAGTGCATTTCTCTTCCCACCCACTGTCCTAATGACAATGTATGATACATCACTTGGAGGAATTGGAACATAGGTGAATATTGGACATTCTGTACAGCACCTGACAGCCCCGGTGGATCTAATAACATGAGTCAAGATGTATAACAAATCATAATAGTTCACTGACATCAAGATAAGTCACAAATACCTTGTAACTGCTGATGGATAATATATCACATACTGTGCAGAAGATGTGTGGACAGAACACGGGTATAGTAGCAAACATTGCTAATATTATATCACGGTTGGGGGGGATACCTGATATTTAGAACAGGATTTTTTCAAAGATTTGCATCAACCAAGATCTTTCTAGATTTGACTTAATACATCATTGGCTGTGCGTGTAAATAGACATGATGTGGAGGAGTAAAGTTCACTTCAGTTTAGGTACAGTACATGCTGTTCACTGAGAAGGAAAGCAGTCCACCTTTGTCCTGCCAAGATTTGTTCACATGTAGTCAGATTCAAACTGCCCACTCATTGTAATATATTATTATTATCAAGAGCAAAGTCTTATTTTTCATTTAAGCGGCGTGCTTATATAATGGAGGAAAGAGAGCGTTGCATGTTGTTATGCTCAGTCATACAAATAAGCAGACTACAGACATTAGAAATAAGATCTTCTCCTTAGCTGGGTTGCAAGGCCTTCTAATGTAGGGTTACCAGACATTCCCGGTTTCCGGGGACAGTTCGTGGATTGAGGACGCTGTCCCCGGTTTTGTCCCCGGATTGGATTTGAACAAGGGCTGGGGCAATTTCAAAGACAGTCCGTGCAGAATTAAAAAAATAATAATTCTGAATTGCACACCCCTGCTTCGCCGCATCTACTAGCTTAGGGGGGTGTATTTTTCCATTATCTGTGCCCCTTTCTGATGATCATGTGCTAGTCAGAGCGGAGGAGGGACCATTTCTTCAGTTTTGGGCACATGCCCATTCGGCTCCACTCACATGTACTTCTGCCTTGGCTCAAGTCCCGGCCAGCCGCCTGCCTGCTTATCTTCTTGCCTTCCCTGGTGGAGTGAACTTCCTCTGATTCCCACCCAGTAGTAGCCGGGGCCCGGAGCGTGAGATATGAGAGGCTGTGAGGTGGCGGCGACGGGCAGAGAGAGGCAGCTGAGCTCAGCTGATGGTGTCCAGCAGCAGGAACAGAGGGGAAGTGGATCTGATTGTGGGGCTGCATATTTTTAGCACTGATCACTGTATTAGTGTCACTGGTTCCCCCACAGCAGGGCCGATCCGCCCTATAGGCTCACTATGCAAGCCGCTTAGGGCCTCGCAAAGCTGTGGAGGGCCCCCCAATTACTAGAGGCCCCGTCTGGTGAGAAGTCATTTTTGGCCTCTCGCCCCGCTTCTCAACTTGCTGGCTGCATGGGAGAAGAGGTAAGAAGTCAGCACCCCCTGCTTCTCACTTTAATGTATGATGTCATTTCACAGCAAAACACCCCCTCCCCCCGCTTCTCAACTTTAATCTTAAATGTGACATGTCACTGTCGGCAGCGTCCCCCCCCCTTTCTCAACTTTAATACGACATGTCATTTTCGGCAGCCCCCCCCGCTGTGTCATTTTGCTTAGGGCCCCAAGGAGGTCAGGATCGGCACTGCCCCACAGTGTCACTTAGTGTCTGATTTGTCTGCCACATAATAGCAGTCCATCTATGAGTCGCTAATTGCCACCATTACTAGTAAAAAAAAATGTCCCTGGATTTCATTTTAAAAATCTGGTCACCTTATTCAAATGACTATGAGTCACCATCAAACACCATCAGCCAAGGCTTGTCAGGAAAAGGTGATCGAGCATGGGGGGATGGATTACAAATTATTTCTGTGAGAACTTGGTTGTGTAGGTGGCTACAGCAAATTACCCCATGTCCTACACAGGAATGGTGGCAGCATAAAGCCATTCATGTTTAGGGACCTGGCAGCCAGTGTTAAAACCTTAGCATAGCTGAAACATATCCACAGTTTCGGCTTCCCTCTGATGTATGGAAGCCTAGAAACTTCCCTCTATCTCTATGCACACTTTAGTAAAACACAGTTAGATAGTAGGTGAGGTTGAAAAACGACAAAAGTCCATTAAATCCAACCTGTGTGTGTTTTTATGTCAGTATTAAGCCTCGTAAGACTCTCTATATTTCCAGTAAATCCTTCCAGAGGACTGGTGCTCAGAACTGGACAGCATACTCCAGGTGCGGCCGGACCAGAGTCTTGTAGAGTGGAAGAATTATTGTTTTATCTCTGGACACCAGCCAATGATTGACATCACTAGACACTCGAATCACGTAGCTTGCTCTGCATTCACTTGTTCCAGTTTCAAAACACAACTCTTATCAGTTGCAGCTTATCATTGAAATATCAGTCTTAAAGGGATAGTAAAATCCCATGCATAATTTGTACCTATAGATACTGTAAATATTTCCTAGACGTGCGCCGTTTAGAAGATATTTAGTATATATGCAGCCGATGACAGTCTGGGACTCTCCCTTCTGATTGTCTGAGACACACAATGGCACTCACTGTTGTCAAAGTCAGTGAGCCAACGATGAGAATGTCAGAACAACAATCGTCTTTTTTTTTTTTTGCATGCTAGTCTCATATCAAAAAGAAGTTGCTACTAAAGCTACAAAAATTCTTGTATAACAGAATACAATTTCGGAAGTAATGTAATGTAATATGTTGTATTACAATGTATTCTGTATATTCTGAGCATGCGTGGTGTTGGTCTTCTGATTTTTTGGGGACAAATACTGATTAAACGAAAATCATTTGTTCTTGCATCGCACAAGAATTTTTTTTGTGTTTGTCCCTTTGCATAATTTAGCATGAACTGTCGTGATTGGCTCTCCAAAGCTTTGTACTAGTGATCAGATTATCATACAATCTCTCTGAAAGCAGTATTTTCGTCTGATTGTCTGAACGTGTGTTGCAAAATACTAAAGAGACATTCTTTTAGCGTGATGGTGAACCAACTTTTCACCCAATTACTTTGCTCTGACCTGGTCAATGTGCAGCAGTTGTGTGAGACATCGGAAAATGCCAGAATTAATAACATGAAACATTCTCTCCCCATTCATGCATGGGTGCCTTTATGAAAAAAGTGTACTGAAGGCCTACAGAACACCTCCCAGCGCCAAAACCGGATATAAGCTGATTGCAATAAGCTGATAACTGAAAGAGCGTAGATGACAGAGAATCTGTGTACTACGATGATGGGAGCAGCCGTTTAAAACAAAAAAGACATGGTAAAAAATGATCACAATTAAAAGAGCATTAATGCACTATTAAAACAATCACAAACAGCGCTAAAAGTGATAATTCTGGTGTAAATGCTCAAGGCACCACTAATACACTAAAAGGGCGTGGCTACTCACGACGCTCAGGAAGTGACGCTTGCGCTCCACCAGGGCCTCGGCTGGAACCAACGTTTGCTAGGCTCCTTGAGACTGTAATAGGACCAGCGCGACGCTCTGCCTTGCTTACAGGAGTTGGTGACTATGCGCTTGTTTATCTTTTATATTGTACGTGTAATGATTGAAGGGTTTATCTTATCTGTGGGCTATCTATACTTTTAACCCATTAAAAACGGAATTATGCTATGGCACTGTTTTTGTCTTTTCTTGGATTAATTGGGAGCCTCCATACAGATTCATTTGATTACCCTGTTTGAAGGATATATACCAGTCTGGAGCTATATATACAACGCCAGTTTTAACTTACTTTTTGGTAAGTGTGTACCCCAGAGGGGGCTCGTTTTTGTCCCACGCGGTGTCTTTTAAAGGAGTTCGGGTGGAAGGTGCTACGCTGTCTGTCCTTTCTTAAAGTGAACCACATCTCCATATGGGACTTTACTTCCACTGACTGATTTCCTTCACACAATATTGTTTTATAGTGTATTAGTGGTGCCTTGAGCATTTACACCAGAATTATCCCTTTTAGCGCTGTTTGTGATTGTTTTAATAGTGCATTAATGCTCTTTTAATTGTGATCATTTTTTACCATGGGTGCCTTTATATAAAACAATATGCTGTGTACAGTGGTTTCTTTTGCACAGCCATTGATTTATTTGATACTAGACTGTAAGGCCTCGTATACACGATAGGTTCAACAGAGGACAACGGTCTGATGGACCGGTTTCATCAGTCAAAACCGATTGTGTGTGGGCCCCATAGGTTATTTAACCATCGGTTAAAAAAAAGCCAACTTGCTTTAAATTTAACCGATGAATTCCTAACCGATAGGTCAAAACCGATCGTTAGTAGGCACAACCATCGGTTAAAAATCCACGCATGCTCAGAATCAAGTTGACGCATGCTTGGAAGCATTGAACTTCGTTTTTTTCGGCACGTCGTTGTGTTTTACGTCACCACGTTCTGACACGATCAGATTTTTAACCGATGGTGTGTAGGCACGACGGACCATCAGTCAGCTTCATCGGTTAATCTATGACAACGGTCCATCAGACCGTTCTCATCGGATGGACTGATCGTGTGTACGTGGCTTAAGACAATATACAGCCAAAAAACCTGCCTTGATAACTGAATACGTGTAAAGATTCTCCTTAGAGTGGAGGTTCACCCGGAAATGTTAATTTTTAACCTTAGATTGATGCTCATTTTGTCTAGGGGAATCAGCTAGTTTTTTTAAAAACGAAGCAGTACTTACCGTTTAAGAGCGCGATCTTCTCCTCCGCTTCCGGGTATGGGCTGCGGGACTGGGCGTTCCTATTTTGATTGACAGTCTTCCGACGGTCGCATCCATCGCGTCACGATTTTCCGAAAGTAGCCAAACGTCGGTGCGCAGGCGCCGTATAGAGCCACACCGACGTTCGGCTTCTTTCGGCTACTCGTGACGCGATGGATGCGACCGTCGGAAGCCTGTCGGAAGACTGTCAATCAAAATAGGAACGCCCAGTCCCGAAGACCATACCCGGAAGCGGCGGAGAAGTTCGCTCTCTAAAACAGTAAGTACAGCTTCGATTTTAAAAAAACTAGCCGATTCCCCTAGACAAAATGAGCATCAATCGAAGGTTAAATTTTTTTTTTAGGGTGAACTCCCGCTTTAATAATTTAGAGATAGTCTTTTATTGTAATCTTTCTTGTCTACATTTACAGTGTGGACACACATGTATGTATCTGCAGAACAAAACATATAACACTGCCTCACACATTAAGGAATTATACCAACATTCAATTATCAGCCTTCTTAGCGGGAACTTGCATCCCGAGGAGGGGTAACAGCATCTTCATTCATCTAAGCTACATCTAAAGATGGAGATATTTCAAACTCCATTACCTCCTCCCTTTTCCTCCCCCAGTAATCATGGTAAGAATAAAAAGAATTGCTTATATAATTAGCACTAACGACTCCTGCTATCTTCTACATGAGTGATGGAGCAGGCTGTCAGACACGCACAAACATGAAGATCGAACTAGAAGCCATTCTAGCAGAGGGATTCTAGCCCATCTGGCACTTGTTTGGGCTTAAAGAGCAGCTCCAGATGACAAGTAAAAAATGAGTAATCATAATATTAGAAACCCTCACTCCACCCAGAAGACTTATCACTTCTCTGGCCTAGGTTGTAGAGCGACTGTCAAATTGCTGATTTTGCCAAAATGATAATATTACTTTGACACAACCAATTCCTATGTCAAAATGACCTTCTAGACTTTAATTGGGAGTTGCGAACAGCACAGGATCTTCAAATTGGTCCTATTTGACTTCCATTACCAAGGCAGCCTAGCTTTTCCTAACATTACCAAATACTTCTTAGCTTCACACTTAAAAGGTTGAAAAAGGTTTGTTTTTAAATTTTCTAAAAAGGTTCCTTTAAAGTGGATGTAAACTCACTCTCACCCTTTCTAAACTACTGCCATGGTGCTGATCTGTAAGGATATAGTAGCCTCCTGCATGTATCCTTACCTGTCAAATGTCTCCCCTCTGTCTGTTGTAAGAACTGAAAAACTGCAGATTATGTGGGTGGATCTGTTGTCTGGAGCCCTGTGGGTGGGGTTGTGATGTCAGTAGACTCCCCGCCATCCTCTACACTCCCCTTGTCAACATGCATTTTGTCCTGTGTATTACCTACACTGAATTCTGCTATGATCACTAACATCCAGTCAAAATCCAGAAAAGTAACCACATGACTTTAGAAAAGGAGTGGGGGTTGGAATTAAAAAAGAATGCCTGTATCCAGGCTAGTGCATGAGATATGTAAATAACCTGTCATTCATAGCAAGGGGGCAGAACGGACCAAGGTTTTTCTCTATAAGTCTGTTTTATTTCACTGAATAATAAAAGAGGATTGCTCAGAGCTGGATTAACTCTGTGTGACAAGACTGGGCACAGATGATAGGAAATCTTATACTCTACATTGTGACATCAAAAAATAAGATAAAATTTTTCGGGTTTACATCCACTTTAAGCTAGTGCATTGTTGGTTCACTAACCTTTTCCTTTTGATTTCCCTTCTAAATGTTTTTTTTCTTTGTCTGAATTTCTCACTTCCTGTTCCTCCACAGTAAGCTGTTCTAGGTGACTAGCCCCCAGCCAGAACGGCTCGGATGATGGGGGCAAGCTTACTGAGGAGGAACAGGAAGTGAGAAATTCAGACAAAGAAAAAAAACATTTAGAAGGGAAATCAAAGGAAAAGGTAAGTGAACCAACAGCGCACTAGCTTAAAGGAACATATTTAGAAAATAAAACAAACCTTTACAGGCCCTTTAAGAGCAATGGCCTTGTGGTCCACCTTATAAGCCTATTAACTCCTGGACCAAGGTGAAGAAACTGTGGATGGGTCCTTTCAATCCTAATTCAATATAATGGAATGGCAACACAGTAATATAACTAACTAAACTACTCAGCACTCATTCCTTAGAGACATAGGATGTCAAACCAAAGCTGTGCTTTTGCTAACAACTAACCCTCTTTTAACAAATGACTGATGGTGATGCAAGAAAGAACTTGGTATATTTGCAATTCCCTCTCACTAAATCTTATTTATTAGACATGTGCGTTCCCGTTCGTAATGAATGGATTTTCGTACAAATTTGTTAGTATTCGTACATTCGGATCAATTCGAACATCCGAAAAGCTGAAAGAACCAAAATACGAAAATTACGGAATTACGAATAAGCAAAATAATGAACAAGCGAAAATACAAACGTATGATTGGACAATCTTACTAAAATACTTAACACCGAAAAAGCAAAAGAACAAAAATGACATCTATAACGAACGATTTGCATTCCGTATTTTAAATTCTTTGTCTGTTCGTATTTTCATTCGTATGTTCGTATTTTTATTTGTGTTTTTTGTAAATCCATTTCTTTGTCTGTTCGTAAATTTGTGTACTCGTATCGTTCTTTCGAATGGGCACTGGGCAGTGTAGTTAGTGAGTGATGTATCTTACTTAATATCTTAGCCAATCAGCTTACAGTATCTCATTTGCTCTGAGTCACATTGGACAGTGTAAAGCCTCGTACACACGATCGGACTTCAAACAAACTTCTCTGTGGATATTTGTCTGAAGGGAGTTGGCCAGACTTTTGAAACCGAAAAAGTTTGTCTGATGGAGCGTACACACGGTCGGATTTTTTGGAAAACGCTCATTTTGATGTTTGTTGGCTTTGCTGCAGCATGGAAGGTTTTTCACCTTAATGCATAGACTGCATTAGAGTGAGAAACCTTAATTCTTTACAAGCACTTTAATTCAATGTTACTTTATCATGCCTTGAAAATTCCTACGCTAATATTTAGTAAAACATGCAGCAAGTCCAATGAATTTACTTTTACGGTTGACATAAACAATCCAATACCACTAGCACATACAAGCCTTACATTTAGCCACTTTCCCATCTCCTCTGTACAGTAGGTGGTCTGATCAACATAAAGTTTGGCCATGATGGATGCCATATTTCAAAGATACAGTATATGAGGCTGTCTGTGATGCCAGGTAATACTCATCTTGATGTGCACACATTATCATCATGGCCCCAGTCTCTCATTCTGAAATACTGTAAGGGGCGTGTTGGTCAAACAATCTATTGCCCATGAAAAATTAAAATGTGCTTTCTCAAAGATAACTGCATAGTTACCTTTATTCGCGGGCAGATTATTTGTTGTGTATAACCTCTAGCGCGATAGTTCTACTGTAGCTCAAAGTCTAAAAGACTGGGCAGAGACTCATTAAAAAGTGTATAACCACAAGATAAGTAAGAAGGCCGAGCAGCGGCCTGTGTTTATGGGAGGAGACCGGCAGCCTATATAACTCCCTCACCTGCTTCCGGGCTCCGTCGGCTTCCTGCTTCAGAACAGGCTTCCGGAGCACTTCGCCCACCCCCCATCCCATTTCACAGGAATTCCCAGGTTCATTCCTCTCCACAACATCCATCATTTAACAGGGTATGCCCCCCTTATTTTGGCGTACCGTCCATTAGGGCCACCGCACACTTCAGGCCCATTGTATGTTGTGAGTCCTGTTGTCAGTCTGTGTCCGTATCGGCCATAGGGCTCCAACCATAAACTGTACTGTAAAAAAAAAAAAAAAAAAAAATAGAGGCCAGCAATAGTGGCCACATGTTGGTTGGCTGTCTCTGGCCTCAAAGGTTTCTGGGTCATTGACGCTGAACAAAAAGGTCAGAACTTCTGGCATACAAACTTGTTGTAGCCCCCTGTTCCTAAAATTTTGTTTTTGGCTGAGCTGTAAACAGCTCAGATTTGATTGTATAGTTTATTTGGTTCTGCTCTAAACTTAACTGAGTTGTGCATTTCTCACTATTTCTCACTGGTACCACAGGCCAGTATGGGAATTACAACTAGGTTGAGCTATGTAATGAATATTCTTTTTCCAGAACAGCCCAGTAGGAGGTTCCTGGCTGCTGTGCATTCTGGTAAGGGGTATTTATTGGGCAGAGCCATGTGCTCTTGTTCTCTCTTACCTCAGGGCCCTCCTGGCCTGAGGATGTGTTGCTGCGAGTTCTGCACATCGGCCAAGAAGACTGTCTGGGGCCTGCCAATCCTGTGGTGGTCCTTAGGCTGTCTTGCCTGTGTGGAAGAAGCTGAGGCAAGCTGAGAAGATCCAGGGGGGGACCCTTGCTGGAGAGAGCCAGGATGAAGGCTGGTCTCTCAGGAGGGCCCGGTGACTCATTTGTAGGACGCACCTATATTTAAACTATCCTTACAGTGTCACCGGATGGCTTAAAGGTTCTGACACTGAAGCTGAATCCAAGTCTACAATCTAAACCGTGGTAACTAGCTCCTGGCTGCTAAGTCTGTGAGAGGGGCTTATCCAGATATTCTACCGGCTGCTAGGTCTGTATGAGAGGCAGGTAGTCAAGATCTGCTAAAAGAGAAAGACATTTTACCTTTGGATTCAAGGAGTTCATAAGTGATCTGCAAAATGGTATCCCAACCCTCTCTCCTACTACCGTATTTATCTGCGTATACCGCACACTTTTTTGCCCTGAAAATCAGGGCAAAATCGTGGGTGTGCGATATACGCCGATACCCGCTTTCCCGCCCCGAGTTTGAATACTGCGCCGACATATACCGAGCGCAGTACACTCGTGTATAGTCGGGCAGTCTCGGCTCCTCTCGCGCTGACGTCCTGGACGTACAGGACGTCAGCGCGAGAGTAGCCGAGCCTGCCTGACAATACACGAGTGTACTGCGCTCGGTATATGTCTGCACCAGAATTCAAACTTGGCACGGGAACCGAGCGGGGAGGACGCCGGACCCGACAAAGAGGACACCCGAAGCCGCAGACGGACGGCGGACCCGACGAGGCCGCCGATGGACGCCGCGCAAGACACCAAAACTGCAAGTACAAAAAATCTTTTTCCCACAGGAATTCGGGGCAACTTTAGGGGTGCGCGCTATACCCCAATAAATACGGTACTTATTTTAAGTTACTTATTAAAGCATTGCAAAGACATAAAGTGCCTGGCGCCCAAATTCTGTTCTAACTTCCCATTATAGCCACAGACTCAGCCCTAGCTTGCCCCCTATCTCTAAAGGTACCTCCTTGCTCCCAGTAGACCCAAGGGGGCGCTACATTGTTTTTTGTCAATAACTGTGAAAGTATCAAGTCTTCTGGATCAGCAGAAAAGCCAGGCAATGAACATTTTAACAGAAAAGTTCAGCCATGGCAGCCTATGTATTTTTTCAGTACAGGTTTGCATTAATGAATATTCCAGTGACTGCGACATAATAGTAGATTACAGCTGAAGGTTTATTCATCCAGTGCGTCTGCCACCCCAGAAATAACATTGTAGACAAGCTATATACATATAAATGTACGATTCTGAATGCAGCTCCGACACACACACTTATGTTTCTCACTGACATTTGATTGCAAAGAAAATGAACTGGACCGAAATGAACAGATGAAATATTGCTGGGGAGCAGAGCCGGAGCTTTGTCACATACCTGCATATCATTCAGGACTGTGATTCAGTGCCTGCTTCATTGACTGATTGCATATTCCTAATGAATTGCTTTGTGCTATTTTGGGGATAGTTTAATTAAATAAATGTCTGGGAGTCAAATATACAGACTGGAGATTAAGAAAAAAAAATCTCTCTCTCTGTGAGAGGTTAACCTTGTCATTACCACCACAAACTTACCAGCGTACTTACTGATCTTATATTTAAAAGAAGAATTTAACTAAAAGCTGAGTAATACGGTGCAGTAAGATACTATTTCCGAATGTCGCAGTGCAGGTGTGCCCCAAAGCGGATACTAGGGTGCTGCTTTTCTACAAGTTCTCTGAATGCTTTGCCAATAGCAAGAGGCAGCCAAGGGAAGCAGATTAGATAAGTGGCATCAGGGCTGGTGCAAGGATTTCTGACACCATCAAATGCAGCCTCAACAGCGCCCATCAAATGCAGCCTCACCATCGCCCATCAATGCAGCCTCACCAGCGCCTGTCAAATGCAACCTCACCAGCACCCATTCATGTAGCCTCATCAGCACCCATCAAATGCAGCCTCACCAGCACCCATTCATGTAGCTTCATCAGCGCCCATCAAATGCAGCCTCACCAGCACCCATTCATGTAGCCTCATCATCGCCCATCAACTGAAGCCTCACCAGCTTACATCAACTGCAGCCTCACCAGCGCCCATCAACTGCAGCCTCACCAGCGCCCATCAACTGCAGCCTCACCAGCGCCCATCAACTGCAGCCTCACCAGCGCCCATCAACTGCAGCCTCACCAGCGCCCATCAACTGCAGCCTCACCAGCGCCCATCAACTGCAGCCTCACCAGCGCCCATCAACTGCAGCCTCACCAGCGCCCATCAACTGCAGCCTCACCAGCGCCCATCAACTGCAGCCTCACCAGCGCCCATCAACTGCAGCCTCACCAGTGCCCATCAACTGCAGCCTCACCAGCGCCCATCAACCGCAGCCTCACCAGCGCCCATCAACCGCAGCCTCACCAGCGCAAATCAACCGCAGCTTCACCAGCACCCATCAACTGCAGCCTCACCAGCGCCCATCAACTGCAGCCTCACCATCGCCCATCAATGCAGCCTCACCAGCGCCTATCAAATGCAACCTCACCAGCACCCATTCATGTAGCTTCATCAGCGCCCATCAAATGCAGCCTCACCAGCACCCATTCATGTAGCCTCATCAGCGCCCATCAAATGCAGCCTCACCAGCACCTATCAAATGCAGCCTCATCAGCACCCATTCATGTAGCCTCATCATCGCCCATCAACTGAAGCCTCACCAGCGCCCATCAACTGCAGCCTCACCAGTGCCCATCAACTGCAGCCTCACCAGCACCCATCAAATGCAGCCTCACCAGCACCCATTCATGTAGCCTCATCAGAGCCCATCAAATGCAACCTCACCAGCGCCCATCAAATGCAACCTCACCAGCGCCCATCAAATGCAACCTCACCAGCGCCCTTCAAATGCAACCTCACCAGCGCCCATCAAATGCAACTTCACCAGCGCCCATCAAATGCAACCTCACCAGCGCCCATCAAATGCAACCTCACCAGCGCCCTGATGCGCCTCTGACACTATGTGTGAACAAAGCGGCGATGCTGAGACTTCGTTGCTTGCTGCTGAGAGGAGAGACTAATAACACCAGTGGCTGGGCGTCCTAGGCAACAGTTTTCCTAGTGGTAGCACTTGCCCCAGAGTGGTATGCTTGGCCCAAATGTGACATATGAAGGCACAGAAGACAAATGCCCATCTGTACAAGTTTTTTTTCTTTGTACACTTTCAATCTGAAAGTTGAGGATGTTTGCTGAGCCTTAAAAAGCCACACACACACACACACACACACACACAACATCGATCTGGGCTAAACCCTAGTACATCCAGCATTGCCGAGATTCCGAGATTCCTCTTGTGTTGCAGCAAGTTGGAATAAAACAGATGAGAATTATCTGTTGTCACATTCCCTGTTCATTCCCTGTTCTTATTTCGAATTTTATTAAAAAGAGAAAATCATCGGCACTTCGTATGCTTGCAGTGAAGGACGATTACATTGAAGAAGGAATGGGATAAAGGTTTTCGTTCATCTTATCTGAGCACACCTCCCCAGGCAGATGCCGGTTAAATAAAACAGAGTGCAGTTTCGGTTATCAGAGGCAGCAGAGATACAGCCAATTACAGTAGGGACTCCACTATTGTATTAATCTCTTTTATTTCCCTTCACAAAATCCTTTTCCCATGGTTAGGTTTGCATTGGATGACGTGCTCCTTCTGATAAGCTCTGTGAAGAGTATTACATACTAGGCATAAATTATAATATACTGTAGTACATTTATGCAAACAGAAAACATAAGACGTACTCCTACCACTTCATCTAAAAGATGAGTCACAATTGTACTTCACTTGAGGAATGGGACCTACCCACACAGAATGGCACTCATTTTCGTCTAGGCATTGGTTTAATTCACCCGACTGTTTGCTAGATAAAGCTTTTTAGCTGCCTATATCTGTACATGAAACTTAAAAGAGAAGTATGGGTTTTTTTTTTACCCATTCATGTTTTGGTGGAACGGCACATGTGAATTTCATTTTACAATCTGCTTATTATATTTCTTTTGCTCATTATATTTATATCATGTTTTTGTATTTTTATGTCAGAGCTGATTACTAAATTGGTGGTCCCAATTCACTCCCCTGAAGAAGCCTAACTGGCGAAACATGTTGGGATGGGACAACTCTCTGTGACCACTACCTTATATATCTTGGGATTACCAGCGACCCACAAACTTATGATCTGCTTCAATACCTGGTTTTATTGAACCCCTTATGTATTGTCTATATGTGTATGCTAGTCTAATAAAATGATATTTTTTTATATCATAACTGTTTCCTTAATCATACTATACTATCATACTACGCACTATTACAATCCCACTTTCCTCCTACAAATTAATACTTACCTAGGTGGATGCAGCATCGGTCCGATGCTACATCTGTCCCCCGGCGTCTCTACACTGAGAACCAAGCCACCGAACACCGCTGATGGCTCAGTTCTCTTGGCTCCCCAGGCAGAGAGCTGCAGAGAGCTGCTGCCTGTCAATCATCAGCTCTGCTCCTCCACTGGAGCCGTTTGAGGGAATTTGGGGGCCCCAAGCAAGAAGCGGGGGGGGGTGTTGCTGAGTTTCAGTTTCAAGTTGAGAAGCGGGGGGGGGGTAAGTTGACAAGTGTAAAAAATTATTCTGCTACCGGGGGGGGGGGGGGGTTGCTGCTGCCGAAGTGTGCACTTCCTGTCAGTCTGGCCTGAAACTGAATCTCCTGTACCACGCGGTTACAGTACCCAGCCGGACTGCAGGAGGAATTTGGAAAGGAGCTCGGCCAGGCTACGGGCTGCAGCATTTATAGAAAGCGGCGGTGTGGCGGCGCTCTGCTGGGGCCCCAGGCCAGCTCGGGGCCCCAAGCAGTTGCTTGTTTTGCCTGTCCTGTTCCGATGGGCCTGGTCTCAGCGGCTCGCTGAAAGGCTGAGACTGCTATCAGTCCAGGATCCGGGTGACACTGTGCCTGGACTGATCTGTGTGACGTCAGACCACTCTCTGCTGAAATCGGGTCACAGAAGTGCAAAACGAATTGCACTCCTGTGATCCTAAGGAGAAGCCCAGCCAAACGAGCCCAGACTGGACTTCTCCTTTAATAATAACCAGCAATAATACAGACCTGTGTGTTCCCCAGTTCCAAGCACGGCAAATCTAACTCTGAGGCCCCGTACTCACGACCAAACATGTCTGCTGAAACTGGCCCGCAGGCCAGTTTCAGCAGACATGTTTGGTCGTGTGTGGGCGCGAGCGGGCCGAATTCCAGCAAACATTTGCCCGCCGGGCCTTTTCCCAGCAGACAAATATTCGTGGACTTGTTTTAAAACAGTCCGCTGGAATTCGGCCCGCTCGGACATGTACGGTCGTCAGTACAGACCTACCGTACATGTCCAGGCGCCCGCCGTCCCTCGCATGCGTCGAATGACTTCGACGCATGCGTGGAAGCATTTTAAAGGCGGGCCGCCCACGTCGCCGCGTCATTGTCGCGGCGACACCGCGTCATCGACGCGGCGACACCGCGGACACGCCCCGCGTATTGTTTACGCGCGGACTTCTGTACGATGGTGTGTACAACCATCGTACAGAAGCCCTCTGGCAGACATGTATGGTGGAAACGGTCCGACGGACCGCTTTCACCATACATGTTTGCTCGTGAGTACCCGGCCTTAGACAAGGCAAATGTGTGTGGTAAGAGGCTGTAGTCCTAATCAGATGCACAGAAGGAAGTAGGATAAGGAGTGAGGCTCCAATGTGGGTGGCCAAAGGTACAGGAATTATAGTAGGTTAAATTGTACTGCTAAAGTTCTTAAAAGACAGACGGGAGATAAAAAACGCAGCCCACCAGACCATGCAGAACACAATCATTATGTAGGTCAAGGCAGGGATGATGGAGTACAATGTCTGTGCATGGCCAGGATAAAGGGGAAAGAGGCACATGCACCAGGAGTAGTTGTGATTTACATAGTTGGTCAGGTTGAAAAAAGACCATCTAGTTCAACCATAAAAAAAAAAGAAAATCGTACAATTAGGTATATGGGATTGTACAATATATTTTTTTTTTATGGTTGAACCAGATGGACTTGTGTGTCTTTTCTCCTCCGGCCCCGTGTTTTCTTCTGCCGCCCCTGTCCTCCTAAACCCGCCCCCCCTCGTTCCCTGCAGCCGACTCCTCTCCTCTCCCGCCAGCTGCGGGGGGGGGGGGGAACTGTGTTCGGGGGGTTGTGGGCGCGAGGCGCCACCTCCCTGAGATGAGTTTGCCACTTCCCTGAAATGAGTTTGCCACTTCCCTGAAATGAGTTTGCCACCTCCCTGAAATGAGTTTGCCACCTCCCTGAAATGAGTTTGCCACCTCCCTGAAATGAGTTTGCCACCTCCCTGAAATGAGTTTTTGCAGGTTGGGATGTCTGCCACATGAATGTGACTTTCATCTCTTTATGAGCAGCCTAAAGTGGAACTTTATGTACAAGACTAAAATGGGCAAACAGTCAAGATTTTTAATGTAGAAGAGACATTCTTCGTCTTGTCTGCATTAAAATGACCCACATTGCCTGTCCGCCCCTGTGTACAGTGAGCTCTGTACGCTTAACTCACTTTAGAAATTCCGCAGTGCCAAATCTGACTGCATTCCCACGCATACACAGGAGTGACGTCATTTCGGCCGAGTCAATGAAAGCGGGTGACACTTGATACACAGGGCCGCCATCAGGGGGGTACAGGCATTACACCTGTAAGGGGCCCAAAGGTCCCCCAGTGGCCCGGCGCAGCCCCCCGTTCTTTTTTTTTCATTTTATTTTTCCGTCTGACCCCCCCCACCTTTAGCAACTCCCCCCCACCCGTTTTTTTTGTCTGACTTTAGCAACTCGCGGCAGGAGAGAGAAGAGAAGACTTGACTTTGTTTTGTGATGGCTGCCCTGTTGATACCTAGAAGATGTCAGAATCTTCTGGAAGAATGGTCAAACATTCCCATAGACACATTCCTAAACCTTGTGGACAGCCTTCCCAGAAGAGTTGAAGCTGTTATAGCTGCAAAGGGTGGGCCAACTCAATATTGAACCCTGCAGACTAAGACTGTGTCATTAAAGTTTATGCACGTGTAAAGGCAAGTGTCCTAATACTTTTGACAATATAGTGTAAGTATAATGAAAAGCTAGTTGGGTGGACTTACAGAAGCGGGGGGGGGGGGGGGTTGGTGGTGAGCATCATAAGTATGCTGATGTTCACTGGTAGTTCAAGAATAACTAAAGGAAAATCTTTTTTGTTTTGGACAGAGTAGGTAAATATTAGAACATCACAGGGAGAACATGCAAACTCCAAGCTGATGGTGTCGTGGTCGGGATTCGAACCATCGACCCTTTTTGCTGCTAGGTGAAAGTACTAACCACTACACCACTGTGCTGCCCCTATAGAGGAAAGGTTATGCAAACTTGTGCATCACTTAACATTTTTCTGGTAGGTAACCGTTCCTATATGGATGTTTCTGTGGCCTATTTCACTGCTTGACTGGATCTGCCCTTTAGGTAAGTCAAACAAATCCCTAACATTACTGTATGATGGTCTTTCTAGTGTTTATTAAGCATTTATTTTTCTTTTTACAATTCAGAACAGCTCCATTGCCTCTCTAGCCCCTATAAATCTTTCACCTTGCCATAATTAGTGTCCTCCAGGCAGACATCTGTCCTGTTCAAGTATCATTTAGATATTACATCTCAACACTAAATGCATCTTCACACTTCAAACAGACTTGCAAGGAAAAAGTAATCACATAAGAGCTCAGCTGAAAACGAACCCAGACCAGTTAAAATAAAATGGATTCCATGACTCCATTGAGTCTAAAGAGCCTACTTGTTCTGTAGGAGATGCATTATCCTCTCCTGAAAATTACACAACATATATACTGTGTATACAGTATCTCACAAAAGTGAGTACGCCCCTCACATTTGTGTAAATATTTTATTCTATCTTTTCATGTGACAACACTGAAGAAATTACACTTTGCTACAATGTAAAGTAGTGAGTGTACAGCTTGTATAACAGTGTAAATTTGCTGTCCCCTCAAAATAACTCAACACACAGCCATTAATGTCTAAACCGCTGGCAACAAAAGCGAGTACACCCCTAAGTGAAAATGTCCAAATTGGGCCCAATGAGCAATTTTCCCTCCCGGTGTCAGGTGACTCGTTGGTGTTACAAGGTCTCCGGTGTGACTGGGGAGCAGGTTTGTTAAATTTGGTGTTATCCCTCTCACTCTCTCATACTGATCACTGGAAGTTCAACATGGCACCTCATGGCAAAGAACTCTCTGAGGATCTGAAAAAAAGAAGTGTTGCTTTACATAAAGATGGCCTAGGCTATAAGAAGATTGCCAAGACACTGAAATTGAGCTGCAGTACAGTGACCAAGACCATACAACGGTTTAACAGGATAGGTTCCACTCAGAACAGGCCTCACCATGGACGACCAAAGAAGTTGAGTGCACGTGCTCAGCGTCATATCCAGAGATTGTCTTTGGGAAATAGACGTATGAGTGCTGCCAGCATTGCTGCAGAGGTTGAAGGGGTGAGGGGTCAGCCTGTCAGTGCTCAGACCATACGCTGCACACTGCATCAAATTGTTCTGCATGGCTGTTGTTCCCAGAAGGAAGCCTCCTCTAAAGATGATGCACAAGAAAGCCTGCAAACAGTTTGCTGAAGACAAGCAGACTAAGGACATGGATTACTGGAACCATGCCCTGTGGTCTGATGAGACCAAGATAAACGTATTTGGTTCAGATGGTGTCAAGTGTGTGTGGGGACAACCAGGTGAGGAGTGCAAAGACAAGTGTGTCTTGCCTACAGTCAAGCATGGTGGTGGGAGTGTCATGGTCTGGGGCTGCATGAGTGCTGCCGGCACTGGGGAGCTACAGTTCATTGAGGGAACCATGAATGCCAACATGTACTGTGACATACTGAAGCAGAGCATGATCCCCTCCCTTCGGTGACTGGGCCGCAGGCTAGTATTCCAACATAACGACCCCAAACACACCTCCAAAATTACCACTGCCTTGCTAAAGAAGCAGAGGGTAAAGGTGATGGACTGGCCAAGCATGTCTCCAAACCTAAACCCTATTGATCATCTGTGGGACATCCTCAAACGGAAGGTGGAGGAGCGCAAGGTCTCTAACATCCACCAGCTCTGTGATATCATCATGGAGGAGGGGAAGAGGACTCCAGTGCCAACCTGTGAAGCTCCGGTGAACTCCATGCCCAGGAGGGTTAAGGCAGTGCTGGAAAATAATGGTGGCCACACAAAATATTGACACTTTGGCCCCAATTTAGACATTTTCATCTAGGGGACAGCAAATGTACACTGTTATACAAGCTGTACACTCACTAGTTTACATTGTAGCAAAGTGTCATTTCTTCAGTGTTGTCACATGAAAAGATATAAAATATTTACAAATATGTGAGGGGTGTACTCACTTTTCTGAGATACTATATATATATATATATATATATATATATATATATATATATATATATATATATATAATTGAGCTTGTTTTGAAATGAGAACAGCAAAATGTTCGAAGCTCTGTGGTTTGAAGTGCAGATGTTCCCAGATATAAATAACGCACAAGTGGAATGTTTCTTAGAAGAAATTACGGGTTCATCTATTGAAAAACTGAATTATATGCTTATTAATTGGGTGAATCAGAAACAACAATAACGATATGGATTTGTCTTCAATGCCAAAACAGAGGTAACACTGGTTTCTCTGCACAGGGCAAAGCTGTTAAATCAACACAAGGGCAACATCAGTTAGGATCCAACTCTTAAGTGTTGGGGAACCTATTTTTTTATAAAAAAAAATAATTTACCTTTATCTGTATAAGAACTGAAGTGAGATTGCTCACTAAAAGTGTCAGTTATTTTTTTTAAAGTAAAGGTAAAAAAAAAAAATTTGAAGTGTATGAAAACTCCTTTGATACATTTCTCCTTTCCATTTTGGTCTGTTAGCTGTACCTTTGAAAGTGTTCCATTAGATCTGTTCAACACATGCAACACAGCCAGAAATGTAGAGAACTGTTAACTTTGTGTATTTTTGCCTCTAGACTATTAGTTTGGATTGTTCCCATCTACAAAAAATCCCCCGTTAAAAAGAATAGAGTGTTATGTAGTTCTGTTTCAATATGTTTTATAAAAAAAAATCCAGAAAATACACAAATTGTAGGCAAATCATGATATCAAAGAGTAAGAAAGGCCCACAATGCAGGTGAAGCATATGGAAACATCAATGCCAAAAACGAAGAGATACGAATATTAGGCCACATAATATTCTACAATCACAAAAGAGGTTATGTAATTCTACCACTTCTGGTCCTAGGGTGACAATGCTGCTCAGGACAGTTGTCACCCTAGGACTAGAAGTGGGTTATTGACATGATCATCAGGTTAAAATAAAGAAAAAATACATAAATAAACGAAAAGGACAGCCACGCTGCTGTACTATAATTGTTTGTTCTTGGGTTTAGATATGTTGTAAAGGGGTTGTAAACTCTTGTTTTTTTGTTTTGTTTATTTAAATAACAAACATCATACTAACCTCCACTGTGCCGTTTATTTTGCACAGAGTGGACCCGATCATCGTCTTCTGGGGTCTCCCAATGGCGCTCGTGGCTCCTCCCCGCATCAGTAAACTCCCTAGGAGAAGCGATCTCCCTGGGGGTTACCATGCGGGCGCACTCCCAAGTCCAGCATTTGCGTCCATAGACACAGAATTCCAGACTCGGCCCCCGGCGCCCTCGTTATTGGATGTGATTGACATTAGTGGGAGCCAATGGCTGTGCTGCTATCAATCTATCCAATCAAGAGCTGAGAACCCCCGGCCAGGGAGGTAGAGTGCGTCTCCGGCGTGGAAATTAACGGGGCTCAGGTAAATAAAATGGGGGGGGGGGGTTGGTCAGTGTCAGAAGTTTTTTCACCCTGCATTTATGTGAAAAAACATGAGGGTTTACAACCCCTTTAAGTGTGACTATTGACAACGGACCTAATTTTGGTTGCCACACATTTTTTTAGCTTATGAACATTGGCAATAATTCATCTGATATTGCAGACGTTATTGCTGGTGTAACTGCTTATACATTGCAAAATGTCAAACTTGTAATCTTACAACCTGCTATAAATCACTGTTGAAATGTACAAGACTGTAATACATAAGGACCATTTTGCCTCTAAGCCACCACAACTTGTGACGATCTCTGCATGCTTTGTGTTATGATTTGATAATTCAAAGCAAAATTGCCTCTAAATATGACTCCCGAGATTTGTCCTCAACCACAAGGGTGATCTGCAGCTTTGCCATCCACAGTGAAGTTTTCAAATAGAAGCAGAAGTTACCTAAGCTCAACCGCACAATTGAGAAATACTTGCTATGATTTGGTGCTCAGGCTGGGGGATCACCACTCCACTGTTCGAACATCCAAAGCAGAAATTTACTTGGCAACCCAATAACTCCTTAGTATTATCCTTTATTTGACTACATCATATACACAGGATCAATGCTGACATGTTGCAGCTATTACAGCCTGACTCATAGCATGAGGGAGGCTGTAATAGCCGAAACATGTCAGCATTGACCCTGTGTATATGTTGTAGTCAAATAAAGGATAATACTAAGGAGTTATTGAGTTGACAGGTAAATTTCTGATTTTGAAGTTCTACAATAGTTCTTCTTTCCAATATTCTACGCATTCTCTGCTCATATGTGTAGTTAAAGGTGACAAGAAGTGGCACCAAACAATTGGTGAATAATGTTGAGTGAAGCTGCCCCTTTAAAAGTGGATAAACCACTCAAATTAGCAAAGACGTGAAAAAGTGTGGCGCTACCTCATATGTCTATTGTGCAAAATATACCTGTAAATGTGATCACCTCCTACAACACATAAATACCATAAATTAAATCACCTCCTATACCACATAAGGCGTGTATACAATTTTTTTTTACATAAATGGATATAACTTCATGAGGAGAAAAAATCAAAAGGAAGTCCAATCGCTGTGAAAAAAAAAATGAATATTAAATGAAATGTCCTTCATATGGTGCTCCACCTCAAACCGTGCGTGAGAAATTCAAACTCACCAGAGCTAAAAATTTAAAAAACCTTAGGGCAATGATGGGTTTCTCATAACCAGCCTCATGGATGAAGATGGCCTTTTTCTTAGATGGAGCTGAGACAATGAAACTCGGAGAAAACATACAAGGAATCATAGCGTATTATGCTTGACAAATATGGAAAAAGGTGGGTAAATGAAGCAATACCCACTCACATTTGTGTGTGATATAAGTTAACACCAACATGTATGGCTTAGGATACCTCTGCACGCCGTTTTGTCCACTGCGGCGTGCGGTTCAAAGCCTGAGGGTTGGAAACAACCAAGACTGGATGTGACGTCAGCAAACAGTGGACACGCAACCTCTATGCATAGGAGGCGATTTAATTGATGGTATTTATGTGTTGTAGGAGGTGATCACATTTACGGATATATTTTGCGCAATTGACATATAAGGTAGCAGCACACTTTTTCATGCATAGATTATTAGTCCCATCAATGCATTCCACTCTATCCACCAATTGTTGGCTTTTTTTTTAATGTACAATATTTTAATGCATATTATGAGATAAATGTGAACCTTGTATGCCTCATAAGTAATGTTGAAAATTTTGTAAAACTGAAAAAAATCTTCGACACGTGTAGTACTTTTTCTACTGTATTTTTTTTTTTTTTTTTTAAAGGTGAAACTTCTACTGTAGTTACTACACAGCATTAAAGCAGGAGTTCACCCAAAAATCAACTTTCTGCAGTTAGATCCAGCATACTGCTGACATCTGCAGTATGCTGGTCTTTTTTATTTTTTTTGGGTACTTATCGTTTTAGCAGTATTTCTTCTATGGCTCCGAGCCGGGATTACTTTCTGGTATAGGCGTTCCCGAAGACAAGCAAGTTGATTGACAGCCTTCGATAGCGCGTCACGGCCTCCGAAAATACACACGAGTGACACTCGGCAATTTACGGCGCCTGCGCAGTCAGCTCTACACGGCAGGCGCAGGCGCCGTAAACAGCCAAGTGTCACCTCGGCTATTTTCGGAAGCCGTGACGCGCTATCGAAGGCCGTCAATCAACTTGCTTGCCTTCGGGAACGCCGATTCCCCGAAGGATTCCACGCTCGGAGCCATAGAAGAAATACTGCTAAAACGATAAGTACCAAAAAAAAAAAAAAGACCAGCATACTGCAGATGTCAGCAGTATGCTGGATCTAACTGCAGAAAGTTAATTTTTGGGTGAACTCCCGCTTTAAGTGTGCTCTGTTAATGTCCAGTCATGGTTGGTACCAGGGAGGCAGTGTAAAGTACTAAGTAGTAGTAATTTGTTTAGTTCCAAATAATTTTTTTTAAGGAATTTCGACAAATTTGTTAATTCGAAATATCTGAATTAACAAATTTTTCCGAATATTTGTAAATTCGAATATTCGAAAATTGGTATATTTGTAAATTCGGATATTCGAAATTCAAAAATATGAAAACCCCAAATTTTGAAAATCTGAAATAACTAATAACTATTACATTATAGGTATTGGAATTTCCTTTCAAATTTGGCTGTTAGCGTAACGAATATGAATTTATCCGAAATTCCGAATTATCTGAAATGACGAATGTCGTATCTACAACTACATCTAAAAATGGAACAAAACTGAATTAATAATAAAATAACAATAATAAAAACTTTTTATTATTATTGTTATAATTAATTTGTTCCGTTCCATTTGTTTAGATGCAGCATTCGTTATTTCGGACGGAACTGTAACTGTGAATTGTACCGTTGGATAAATTTGTATTCGTTACGTTCACTAATAGCCAAATTTCAAAGGAAATTCCAATACCTATAATTTAATAGTTACCGTATTTATTGGGGTATTGCGCGCTCTGGCATATAGCGCGCACCCCTAAAGTGGACCCGCATTCCTGTAAAAAAAAGATGTTAGTACTTACAGTTTTGGTGTCTTGCGCGGCGTCCATCGGCGGCCTCGTCGGGTCCGGCGTCCGTCTGCGGCTTCGGTGGTGTTCTCGTCGGGTCCGGCGTCCTTCTGCGGTGTCCTCCCCGCTCGATCCCCGCTTCCCGGGCTGAGTTTCAGTTTGTGCGTCCTGTACGTCCAGGACGTGACTGCGAGAGAAGCCGAGCCTGCCTCGGTATATGCCGGCGCAGTAATTCAAACTCGGCGCGGGAAGCGGGTATCGGCGTATATCGCGCACCCACGATTTAGCCCTGAATTTCAGGGCAAAAAAGTGCGCGGTATACGCCGATAAATACGGTAGTTATACGTTAGTTATTCTTTACAATTTTCGGATTTGTTTTCTTATTGTTGGTCTTTTGAATATTCGAATTTATGAATTGTGATCATAATGAATGACCCGAAAAACGTAAAAAAAAACCACACGAATGAAACGAAAGTAAAAATGAACAAGTTTTTCGGAAGTGCACATGTCTAGTGTAAAGCTGTGTATGGAATGCTTTCAAACAGATTCCGTGTCACCAAGGTTAAAACCTGAATGTTTCTAACATTTAGATGTAAAGCATATTTCAGGATCACACAGATGCATAATATAGAGGCAGTGGCGGAATAACCAGTCTCGCAACAGTCGCACTTGTGATTGGGCCCTGTCATTCCGGCACTGTAAGGGGGCCCCAAGACCGCACAAAAGACTTCCGGTCCGGCGCCTCATGTAGCAGCTGCTGGTCCTCTCACCTCCGGCACTTGGCTCCAGTGACTGGCTTGCAGTTTGTGCGTGGTGTTTCTGTTCCCACACGCTACGATTACACCGTGTACCGTATCTCTTCCTCTCTGCTAGGAATGCAGGTCTTACAAGCCGGTAAAATCTATAACATTTATGGCAGTACCTAAATGCATGTGGAACACAGTGGCGGAA
Source organism: Rana temporaria (assembly GCF_905171775.1). Taxonomy (NCBI): domain Eukaryota; kingdom Metazoa; phylum Chordata; class Amphibia; order Anura; family Ranidae; genus Rana; species Rana temporaria. Next base: position 27,400,767 of record NC_053500.1, on the reverse strand, counting down.
CTACCAGTGTCACAAAGGTTGCACTTGCGACTGGACCCTGGTGTTCTACCACCGTGTGGGGGCCCCAAGATGGCAGGAAGGAGGCAGCTGTGGGACCCTAATAAAGGGACCCGGACCAGAGGTCGGGGGGGCTCTTCATGGTTTCTTGCACCAGGACCCTGAAGGTTGTAGTCACTCCTCTGTATAGGGGCCATCTGCAAACTTGAGAGATTGACATATGTTTTGAACTTATGTCATCCTGTCCATGCCAGGCTACTGATTTGTTGAGAAACAAAGAGCTAATTTTTGAGTCCATCGATCAGAACTCACTCTGCCCAAGTCAAATCAGTACAGGATGGATTCTGACTGGTTGCTATGGGTACTGCACTGAGCAATAAGCATTCTGCTATGAAGCTTCCATTGAAATAAAATACATCTATGCTTCCTATGCAAACTCTGCTAACTGAGATTCCACAGCCAATAAAAGGTCGCTTGCAGGACAGCTGGTCAACTATCCACCTCTGACCCATTTCAGGTCAAGAAATCGCATTACACAAGACCTGCATGTACAAACTTTACATTCTAAATCTTGTTCTGATGAGGAGTGAACATTCAATCCTAATTCTTCTTGATCTCTCTGCAACATTTGATACTACACATAATGAATATTAAATAGATCGCCTACAGGAATTTTGTGGCCTGGATGGTGCAGCAACTCAGCGGGTTCAAATCTCTGCTGGCAGATCAGAGAGAGAGAGAGAGAGAGAGAAAAATCCTTAGGAAATCATTCTCCTTCATCAGTGCCATTTCATCAGGAAGAATCTCACCGTTCGTCTTACTGTGTGCACTCGTTTACCTAAAAGGAGTCTCTAACCTGTCTTATTTCCCTTTAAATACCCAACACATGACCTGCTGTCATGATCTTATTTCTTCATATATTTACATTTATAAGAGTTGGGTTATGCTTTAGGACGAAATTAAACTTTACAAAAAGGAGTAGTACATCACCATCCCAGATGCGTGTTTTTAGCCATTTGAATAGTCAGACTGCTGCCAGCCAGTCCCTATACTACAAACATTGCTGGCAAACGAAGAGACAAAAAGAAAAAAAGAAAAACATGGAAACATATTGCTGCGGTGACAGCTTGTGCAAGCGTTTCTATTTTTTGGTTTTAATTAAATTGGATAAACAATTCATGATGTGAATAAAAATGGCATTTGTCCTGGATTCACTGTAGGGTAGGGTGGGATAGTGGCCAAGAGTGTGCCCAAATGTGGCCTAAATAGGTTGATTTAAACATTACCAGTAAAAGACCCGTGGTCAGCCTTCATTATTCAAGGTCTACAAATATCAACTTGTATACTTAGGAAATAAGTGATAATATGAGGGCTAGGTCTGCACAGTTATGCCACGTACATACGAATGAATTTTACGTGTGCATCGAATTGTTTCCAAGCATGCATGTTTTTTTTCCCCGTCGGAATTCCATACAGACTAACTGATTTTTCGATCGAAAAAAATGAGAACCTGCTCTCTAAGTCCATCAGAAATTCCGACTAAAAAAAAGTCTGATGAGGCATACACACGGTCGGAATATCTGATGAAAAGCTCCTATCTGACCTACCTATAGAGCCGCACCGTCGGTGCGGCTCTATACGGCGCCTGTGCACCGACGTTCGGCTTCTTTCGGCAACTCGTGACGCGTAGTAATGTAATGTAATGTTCAAAAACATTTTTTGGGGTGAACCTCCACTTTAAGCAACAATCAATTTATAGATTCATGCATATTATATTATATATGGTGTAGATTTGTGTATATTATATTATATTATATATAATTTTGTGCATTTAGATTTTTTTATGGCACAAACACATTGATGTAAAGTATATGACACGAATCACTATCATGTGTATTGAATAATAATATATGCTGCCAGCGCTGTTTTATATTTTTTACCATTTTTTACCATTTTATACCACAATGTTGATCAATGGCAAAGGAGCCCCTTCACACTGAAGGCCAGTGAAAAGAATAGACAGCGAACGTGATAACTCTACTGGTCCCATGTGCTGGCTCTTCCAAGTGGCAACGGTGTTATGCTGCTTACACACGACCGTTTTTAATGTCATGGAAAAAACATGTCAAGCCTGCCTTGCATACACACGATCATGAAAAAAAAAATGCTCGAGCAAAGCGCAGTGACTTACAACACGTACGACGGCACTATAAAGTGGAAGTTCCATTCGATTGGCGACACCCTTTGGGCTGATTATGCAAATTTACCTTCTCGTAACCTGCTTCTGAGCATGTGCGTTGTTTTCCCCGTCGTCAAAGTCTACACACGACGTGAAAAACTACGAGAAAAAATAGGAGCATGTTCTAAATTTTTAATGCCCATTTTTCACGTCGAAAAAAAATGCTCTGGAGGCTACACACGGTCGTTTTTAATGACCAATTTAAAAAATGGCATTTTTCTCGTCATGAAAAACGGTTGTGTGTACGCGGCATTAGAATTTTGCTGGCACCATAAGGCAGGAGATCACTTAAAAAAATGTGCCTCTGGCAGCTTTTGGAGAAGCCCTGGCTAAGAAAGGCTGGTCTACCTGTGACACCCAGAGTTTCCTTTCAAGGCTTAGCGTATCCACCATGTTTCTTAGGTGACATCATCACATACCTGCCTCTGATCGATGTGGTTCTGCTTTATTCTGCACCTGTCAGGGCACATACTTTTTATCTTGAGATGTATTCTGTATGGTGTACAGGCTTTTGACTGTTTATAACTGCCATCAATCAAAAATATGCAGACTGCGAGAATTCCTGTTATGTGTGCTGAGAGCTGCCAGTGATAAACAGTACAATTCTTCAGCATGCTGACAGGTATATACAGTATCTGGAGATGGTAGGAGCTTTAACAACTACAACTGACAAGTTGGAGAGATTCCCCCTCACTTGTGCACTTTTTAGCGCCATAATTAACAGCACATCTTCCTAAGTGCAACACTTTTAATTGAGGTCCTCTTCAGGAAGCATATACGGCTGCATGGTATGATCTGTGTTATTTCTGATCATTGGTGAACCTTGGTAATTTTACAGCAGCTTTCTCTTGAAACATGGAAGATCTCTATAACATCATTCAACATCAAAGATTTAAATCTTTTGTGACCTCACCCATCTCCAAATGTTGGCATCTGTTCAAGGAATACAACACTGCTCTTATTTAAAGTGTTACTAAACCCAGGATCCTGCATTCACTATACAGGCAGTCTCCGGGTTACAAACAAGACAGGGGGCCGGATTCAGATAGGTTAGCGGATCTTTAGATCCGCGTAACCTGATTTACGTTACGCCGCCGCAAGTTTTTGAGGCAAGTGCTTTATTCAGAAAGCACTTGCCTGTAAAGTTGCGGCGGCGTAGCGTAAATCCCCCGGCCGAATTAAAATTCGGCGGGTAGGGGGGCGTGTAATATTTAAATCAGGCACGTCCCCGTGCCGAACGAACTGCGCATGCGCAGTCCGCAAAATTTCCCAGCGTGCATTGCTCCAAATGACGTCGCAAGGACGTCATTGGTTTCGACGTTAACGTAAATTACGTCCGGCCGTATTCGCGAATGACTTACGCAAACGACGTAAAAATTTCAAAACTCGGCGCGGGAACGACGGCCATACTTAACATAGGATAAGCCGCACATACCCCTCATATAGCAGGGGTAACTTTCCGCCGGAAAAAACTTGAACGCAAACGACGTAAAAAAAATGCGCCGGGCGGTCGTTCGTTTCTGAATCGGCGTAACTCCTCATTTGCATATTCCTTGCGTAAAAGATACGGAAGTGCCACCTAGCGGCCGGCCTGGAAATTGCAGCCTAAGATCCGACGGTGTAACACAGTTACACCTGTCGGATCTTAGGGATATCTATGCGTAACTGATTCTCTGAATCATTCGCATAGATACGACCTGCCGGCCTAGGAGATACGCCGTCGTATCTCCTATCTGAATCTGGCCCAGGGACTGTAGGCTTGTTCTTAAAGTGGAGTTCCACCCTAAAGGTGAACTTTCTATTAACAGCTTGCCTTTAATGTAAAAAATGTAATAAAAATAAAAACATGTTTTTACTGACTTCTATCTGCCTAGTTCCTGGTCCTAGGTGGTTCAACTTCCTTTCCAATGACCCCATTGCCTCCTGGGAAATGATGACACTCATTTCCCAGGAGTCTCTGGGCATTACTGTGCCTAAAAAAATCACCCAGCATGCACCTCTCCCTGAAAACCAGGAAGAAAAAGGAACTAGGCTTCACATGCCCACACATATGATGGATACGGCCACAACATGAGCTGGAGGATATAAGGCAAGTGTTTGCAATCATTTCTGGAACGATTGGGGAGCTATTAATATGTTTTAGGGACTATTAGATGTGATTAATTTTAGCTTGCAAAAAATAATAATAATATGCCCAGAACCCTGCTTTAAGTTGAATCCGTTTGCAAGTTGGAACACGTACATTTTTTAAGGGTAGCTCCAGCCAATAAAAACGATTTTTAAGGTCTTTGGATAGCATAGGGAAGGGTTGTCGCCCCGGTTTCACCTCACTTTCTGTCCCAATGACAATTGGATTTAGAAAATTTGGGGTTATTAGGGAAGCAAGGATTGGTGATAAAGCATCAGTGGAGACACCTTGGGGTGGATTCAGGTAGGGGCGCGCACTACTACGGAGGCGCAGCGTACCGTTTTTATGCTACGCCTCCGTAAATTACCTGCGCTACGCTTCATTCACGAAGCAGTAGCTCCGTAATTTGCGTGTGCGCTCCGGAAAACTGCCCGGCGTAAGCGCGAGTAATTTAAATGATCCCGTAGGGGGCGTAGATAATTTAAATTAGGCGCGTTCCCGCGCCGAACGTAGTGTGCACTTCCCCCGTCGGGAAACTTTCCCGACGTGCATTGCGGTAAATGACGTCGCAAGGACGTCATTTGCTTCAACGTGAACGTAAATGGCGTCCAGCGCCATTCACGATTCACTTATGCAAACGACGTAATTTTTAAAAATCGCAACGCGGGAACGGCGGGTATACTTAGCATTGGCTGCCCCTGCTAATAGCAAGAGCAGCCTTACGCAGAAACCGACGAACGCAAACGACGTAAAATGCGAACGCAGGGCGCGTGTACGGTTGTGAATCGGCGTGAGTATGCAATTTGCATACTCTACGCTGACCACTGCGGGAACGCCACCTAGCGGCCATCGTAAGAATGCAGCCTACGATACAACGGCATAAGTCGTATGCCAGTCATATCTTAGGCTGCAGTCCGCGTATCAAGCTTTCTGAATACAGAAAAGTCGATATGCCAGCGCAACTAAGCAATTGCACTGCGTATCTATGGATACGCAGACGCAATTGCTTACTGAATCTACCCCCTTGTTCCCATATTAACTCTTATGCCGCGTACACACGATCGGAAATTACGACAAGAAAACCTTGAATTTTTTTTCCGACGGAATTTTGGCTCAAACTTATGTTGCTTACACACGATCACACAAAATTCCGACTGTCAAGAACGTGGTGACGTACAACACTACGACGAGCCGAGAAAAATGAAGTTCAATGATTCCGAGCATGCGTCAAATTGACTCAGAGCATGAATGTTTTTTTTGCGCGTCGGAATTGCATAATGACGATCGGAATTTCCGACAAGAACTTTTCCCAACGAAAAAATTGAGAACCAGCTCTCAAATTTCTGCTGTCCTGAAATTTCGACAGAAAAAGTCAGATGGGGCCTACACACGGTCGGAATTTCCGACCAATAGGTCACATCGAACTTTTCTTGTCGGAAATTCCGGCCGCGTGTGTGCGGCATTACAGGAGTAGGGGTAGATTTCCTCTCACTTTCTGTTGTCTCCCTCCGTTTGTAAGTAGGAATTGTATGTAAGTCAGATGTTTGTAAGTAGGGGACCGCCTGTATCTGGTCTCCCACAGTACACAGAAAATGGAAATGCAATTATTTTCATAAATATAAACTGCTAATGCCTTTCTCATCAGCAGTATATAGCAGTCTTGTGACGATCAGTGTCCGGCCAAGCACTGGTTAAAGCTTGTAGGAGGAGTTTTCATTCTTCTCTGACTGTTCTATGAGGCTGCATGACTCCTGACTCTCTGTCTAGAGTCTAGACAGTGCTGATTGGCCCTGTGCTTGAACACATGCACCCCCCCCCCAAAAAAAAAACTCTCTAGTAATACGCACAAAACTGATCATGTGCAAGGGCTCTGTTCTATCAGCAGATGGATTGGGGACAGTAAAAGAAGGGGAGGATCAGAGAAGACAGGATTAAACAGCCTTTTTTTTAAAACAATACGCATGATTAACCCCTTCAGTTCCACAGTGAATATAACAAGCATGCTTTACTGCATATACAGGCAGTCCCTGAGTTACGAACACAATAAGGACTGTAGGTTTGTTCATAAGTCAAAGTTGTTCGTAAGTTGCAACACTGCATTTGTAAGAGTAACTTCCGCTTGTGCATGGATGTGGGGTGTTCCGGGAGCATTTATGTTACCTGGGGATCCTCTGCCCATGTAGTACCGCAGTGTGGCATGTGGTATCTAGGACCAGCGTGGAGCACAAGTGGCTGGCATTTGAGGCCGGCCGTTCATAAGTAGGAGTCGTTCATAACTCGTGGACTGCCTGTACTGGCTGATTTTACTGATGAGGGGTTTAATAACACTTTAAGTAGCAGCTGACATATTTGGCTTATGTAATAGGGCTGTGTGTTTGCTGATCTTAGTTTGGTGTGATCCAGGTATAATTTGGAAAGTATCTTAACAGGTTTTGATCTAGTAATGGCGACGATCTGCGATTTTATGTCGGACACTTTTGACACTATTTTGGGAACATTGTCATCTATACAGTGATCAGTGCTATAAAAATTTGCGGATTACTGTGTAAATGACACCGACAGGGAAGGGGTTAAACACTAGGAGGTGATCAAGGGGTTAAGTGTGTCCTAGGGAGTGATTCTAACTGTTGGGGTGATGGGCTACCACTGACATGAAAGCGATAACTGCTCCCGATGACATGGAGCAGTAGATCCCTGTTATGTCATTAGGCAGATCAGGGAAATGCCTTGTTTACATAGGCCTCTCCACGTTCTGCCCCTCCATTGCACGATTGTGGGCTTCCGGTGAACATCGAGTTTGACGCTCCCGCGGGCACGGTCATGGAGTAAGCACGCCCACCACTGCCATTGTGCCGACGTATATATCTGTGTGCTGCAGTCGGCAAGTGGTTAATTTCCTCAAGTATGTGTTTGCATGAATGTGAGTTGGTTTGTAAGCTCCTTGAGGGCAGGGACTGAGTGAATGTATAATATGCAGATCTGCCGGTGAACATCGAGTTTGTCGCTCCTGTGGGCACGCTCATGGAGTAAGCACGCCCACCACTGCCATTGTGCCGACGTATATCTGTGTGCTGCAGTCGGCAAGTGGTTAATTGCCTCAAGTATGTGTTTGTATGAATGTGAGTTTGTTTGTAAGCTCTTTGAGGGCAGGGACTGAGTGAATGTATAATATGCAGATCTAAAGTGCTGTGTAAATTGATGGCACTATACAAGTACCTATTATAAATAAAATAAATAATTAGCACTATCTGCTGGCTACAACAGTATTGACTCTACTGCCTTTATTTTAAGTCATTTATAAATTGCAGCCTGCAGTGTCCCAATGATTTCCCTCTGCATAACCTTGTAGAAAAGAACCCTGACACAAGAAAAATTGCTATGTTTTATAAATATGCTTTACCAAGGCCAGACCGTTCCTTTATAAATTAGGCCCTTAGACCTACTGTATAAAGGAAATTGTATCAGATATACCAGTTATTTAGTGAAGAACATTACATCATATACATAGCATGGGATTTATTATAAGTATATTTATGTATGTATTATATTATTTTATATTATATTTATGCATTTATTATATTTATATTTATTTATTTATTATATTTATGTATTTATTATAAGTATATTTATGTATTTATTATATTTATGATATGTATTTATTTATTTATTTATTATATTATATTTATGTATTTATTATAGTTATAATAAATATAATACATACATAAATATAATATGATAACTATAATAAATACATAAATATAATATAATAAATAAATATCATAAATATAATAAATACATAAATATACTTATAATAAATATAATAAATACATAAATATAATATGAGAAGTATATTTATGTATTTATTATATTTATCATATTATATTTATTATAACTATATTTATGGAATGTTTTGTACATGATTGTGAAAATAACCTGTCAAAAGCTGGTCTAGATTCTTATCCCATGTAGAAGATGGAAATAGCAGTTTCTACTGAACAAATATCCCCACTTGTTGTAGAGGGCTCACACAGAGTTCAAATAAATATTTATCTTTTAATATCCTTTTTCTTTTTGTGTGACCTTCCTTTCCTTTGTCCTCCTTTCCTCGGTTTCTAGTGCCCCTTCTATATTTGTTCTTGTTAAAAATGCAATAAGAGAAAAACTGTATAAGGAAGTATGCCTGGGACAGCGAGCTCCCTAGTGTAAACAGTAAGGATATTAGAAGTGACATAGAAAGTCAGCAATATGAGAAGAAATGTAGTAGGCGCGGGTTCCACGAGAAGATAAATGATAGACAGGACAATGGGGTGGAGACTACGGAATCGGGAATGCATTAAAGTAGGTCGAACATGCAGAGATGGATTCAAATGGAATGCTTGCTTCATAAGTCAATACACGGAATGCTTGCTTCATAAGTCAATACACGGAATGCTTGCTTCATAAGTCAATACACGGAATGCTTGCTTCAGAGGACAATACATGCAGAGAAGACTTGGTTAGTACTTGCATATTGGTGAATACAACCACCACCAAATAGTCCTCTGCTCATATTTTATTCTTGAATGATGGAAGATAAAATCATGCAAATGATACATTTGTATACAGATGTTATATGTTTCTATTGACCCCACACAATACGGGTTGATGGCACCCCTGCCTGGATCACCCCAGTTATCACCATAAACGGCTAAATGTGCTAGAGTTCAGCTTGCCCGATACTTTGTCTTTATAATGTTTTCATGTCTCTTGAAAAAATAAACAAATATGTCATACTTGCCTGCTCTGTGAAATGGTTTTGCACAGAACAGCCCCACTCCTCTTCTGGGGTCCCCTGTCTGTGCCCATGGCTCCTCCTTCCGAGCCTAGGGCCCCCACAGCAAGATACTTGCTATGGGGGCACTTGGGTGGTCTTGATCCCAAGCTGAGCTCAGTGTGTTCATTGACACACAGCCTGACTCGGCCCTACCTCCACCCTCTCCTCACAGGCAGTGAATGAGGTCAAGTCAAGACTGGGTCTTTGCTCTGAGGAAGCTGGCCAGGCCCCCGAAACACGTCAGCTGGTTTTACTATTCACAAACGTCCATGAGGTTGGAGAGCAAACTTCTGGATTCCGTATCTTGATATGTCACCATTCCATGTTGGTTTATAAGTATAACATGCACTAGTGTTTATCCCTAAATAAAGTGCTGAAGAAAATGCTCTAGGCGTTTTCGACCTGTTTTTTGTTGTTTATGTAGGTCCTGACCACTGCAGACTGAGAACATCCCACAAGAGCATCCCTCCACCGAGTCTGGCTTTAACTGGCTTTTAACTGTGAGCAGCTGAAGCTGCTGCCTGTTCACTTCCTGGATTTACACAGACACACAAAAGGTACACCTCAAGCCCTGCAGCTCTCATTGGCCCTCTTATGACTCATCCCCCTCCCTTATGGCAACCTCTCAGTGAGAAAGAGAGCTGTGCATGATGTCCAACGCCTAGGCTTTTTACCAGACAAGACACAGGAAGTGGGCTGTAAAGGTACTTGCTGGCAGAAAAAAATGTTAAAACAACAAGGGCAGAAGATTTAATAGATGGAAAGATGAAAATATGACTGAAGTTCTGCTTTAAATAAAATAATAAACATTTTATACAGACTGGGCAGCTCAGTTGTCCCAAAGCTCCTCATCACAGCATTTGATTGGCTCCCACTGCTATCAATCTGCCCAGAGAGGAGGGACAGAGCCAGGAGAGCCTCAGGATCTGTGGTTTTCTCTCTCTACCTCTCTTAATTTTGCTTGCCAATTCAAATCTGCCGTGTTCTCATTTCAATGGAGAAGGTACTATTAACTGTCAGTATGCACCATTCTGTTTACATTCATCAGTCTCAACACTTTGTAAGGGTTACTGAAATATCCTGATGTCCAAGGTATAGGAAAATAGGCTCAACCCCCCACAACTGTGCAAGGGAGTTGTGGCTGCAGGAATGATCTACAGCATTCCATTAAGTTGTGAATGTAAAATAAAGGAGCTAAAGGTAGTATATAAAGAAAAGCAACTGGCACCAGGTGGGGGCATTTGTGGTTGGAATGGATTCTCTAACCTGACCAGACACCTGTTTTTTTTTTTGAAGGCCCTTTGCATGTGAAACACACTCAAAAACTTCACCCGGTGCCCAAAAAATGTGCACAACATAAAGGGGTGACACAAAAATGTGCAACGGGTGTACACAAGCCCTCTACAATCAAATCTTCAGGCCTTGCCCTGAATCCCCTGGGGTGTTAGGCTCCAGACGGGGACAAGGGTACTTTACCAGATGGACCCCTTTCTCTGGAGGGTCTGCTGAAACAGACCCACCCAAGTACTAGGTGGTGTTCCACCAAAGGGAGACCCCATGAGAGAGAGGGCGAACTAAACCAGAAAGCAATGTCCACCCCCTCCCAAGACATTCAGGGCAGGCCCGAGGACCTACACCCTACCAGTCACACGTGCAAAAACGTGTACAAACACAAAAATACAAAAACGTGGCACACAAAGGAATACATAAAATAAAGTGGGGAAGGAAGTGGAGAGGAGAGTGAAAGATGGCCAGGCCCTCCGGCCAGGAATAAAAAATTCTTCCGGTCCCAGCCAAAAGGCCCAGTCCAAGAGGCAGGTGCTAAAAAAAAAGCGTGTATATGGCCATCGTGCCATAAATTAAAGTGACCCTCACTCACAGTGATTGTATGGCACCCCTGGACTGCACATACACATACACCTGTTGCCCATCTAAAGCTGTAGGCACACACATCAATGAGATCAAGACCCAAGATGTCTGGAAACAGCCATCCCAGGTAACTTCCCCTTTTGGGGCATCTCTAACTAGTACAAGACTTTTCACTGAAATGTCAAATCAAAAACTCAATGGGTCCATGCTACAGTTAAAGCGGGGGTTCACCCTAAAAACAAATTTGTAACATTACATCCAGCATACTAAGGACATTTACAGTATCCAGGTCTTTTTTTTTTCTCCGTACATACCGTTAAATTGTGATTTTCTCCAGGGCTTCCGGGTTCTGATTAATGCGGGACTGGGCGTTCCTATCCCTGGGTTAGATGATTGACGTGTTGTGAAACAGTTCCCATGTCGCACAAGGTCGCGTCACCAGATTTCCGTAAATAGCCGAGCTGCGAGTGGCCGCTATACGGCGCTTGCGCTCCACCGTGTAGAGATGACTGCGCAGGCGCCGTATAGCGCCGACTCGCAGCTCGGCTGTTTACGGAAATCTGGTGACGCGGCCTTGTGCGACATGGGAACTGTTTCACAACACGTCAATCATCTAACCCAGGGATAGAAACGCCCAGTCCCGCAGTAATCAGAACCCGGAAGCCCTGGAGAAAATCACAATTTAACGGCATGTACGGAGAAAAAAAAAAAGACCTGGATACTGTAAATGTCCATAGTATGCTGGATGTAATGTTAGAAATCTGTTTTTAGGGTGAACCCCCGCTTTAATACAATAATACAGTGGTCTTCATTTGAATAGTTTTCCCTTAGGCGGGCTTTGTCCTAAACTAATAATGACCTACTGACAGGCACAAAAAGAATGTTCAAACACATTCACTATGTCTTGCACATAAACCTTTTATTGTGGCTTTAAGCAATGTAGGAGTAATGGTCTAGTCATCTTAACATACGCTTTTACCAAAGACGTTTTGTCTGAAACCAGAAAACGTAAATTGAGGGCAGTTCAAGGAGATCGCGTGGCCAGTAAATTTAAAAACCACAATTAAAAGGAGAAAAACATGAAGATAATTCATATTTTCTAATAAAAGGCCAGTATAATTCATTAGTATTCTTCCAGGAACTCACGGGAATGATTGGAATATCACAGTGATTTAATGGCGGTGACTCAGTACTATAGTGACAGCGGAATAGATATGGGTACATGCGGCAGTCTGTCTCTTGGGTAGAGCGCTCAATCTTCCAGTCCTTATCTGTGTTCTTACACACACTTGTGGGTTCGCTTTAATGGCCCAAAATGAAAGAAATAATCACTGTAAGTGTCAACATTATTACTCTTACTCAGAACTATAATAATATTATCCATGTTCACTTAATTAAACACCTTACGGCGTTATAGTAAATGACCTTCCGGTTTATTTCATATGGCAAAATGCAGTAACTCAGCCAATAATAAGTATCTGTCTGGATGCTCTAAACCAGGGATATGCAATTAGAGGACCTCCAGCTGTTGCAGAACTACAAGTCCCATGAGGCATAGCAAGACTCTGATAGCCACAAGCATGACACCCAGTGGCAGAGGCATGATGGGACTTGTAGTTTTGCAACATCTGGAGGTCCGCTAATTGCATATCCCTGCTCTAAACCAATGAAAGACTGGAGATCTTACGGGTTATTTCGGGTTGTAGCGTATGTTTTTAGAGAACTACATTTGACATTAATGAGGAAAATGTCTATTATAATGTTAGACAACAAGAACACGCTCAGACAGTACAAAAAAAAAATACCTAATGGACTGACCCTGGATGTGTGCGCACATGAAAAATCATTCTGGAAACAGATAACCAGCTACATGTAATTCTGTATCTAGTTAATTAATTCAGTGTGAGGTTAATTTAAACAAGGTCACGTCTTCTATTACCCTATCTCCCTCTTTATAAAGTTTTAAGTGGTAACACCTGATTGGCTATTTTACTTCTATCTGTATTAAAGTCATGCAGAAAAAACTCAAGTGGCAGTCTAGTGTCTGGGTAACGCACAAAAGTTTATGTAGGTGTAGCGCTTACCCCCGAAGGAGCGGCTAATTGTTTTGGGCCTGCACTCTGCTTTATTACCCCCCCCCAGTATTCTGGGTCTCACTCCCCTGGTCACAGCTGTGGTGCAAACTGACACAATAGTTTATGAGCGACAAAGGAACCGTTTAGACACAAGTTAAACTTAAATAATCATTGACTTTACTAAAACAGTTGTTGTAATACACAATCGGAACATAAGTGGTGCACATTCAGTATTGCGAAAGGCTGTGCGCAACAATTTCTTTACACCCCCCCTACGGCCGCAGGTATTTTGGTGTCTCCAAGTGGGACTAGCGCGCAGGCCTTACTTCAAGCTGCGCGCCTTCCCACTTCCAGTACACAACCACACAGTATGCGCCACGCAACACCCAACAGAATAAAACACAACCGTAACGGGTAATCACTCAGTAACTTCCCTATGACAGTATCTGTCTAACAGTAACAGCGCTGCAAGGCCTTGCCAATAAAATGTAGTAGTATTAGTCCTTGATCTTCTTTCTTCGCTAGCAATGTGAACTCAATTTGTAATCCACAGGTATTTTAATAGTAGTTTGATGCAAACAGGGACTGCGGATTAAACGTGGAGGGTGACTGCGCACTCTTTCCTGGTTAATACACAATATTCAATGGCCGGCCATCAAGCAGTTGATTAAGGCTTTCAGGTCCTGGCACATGTGGCTTAGGGAAACACACTGGCAGCGTGGAACTAACGGTCCCAGCAGCACTCCCCGGCAGTCTAAGTGTGTGTGTGTGTAAACAGTACAAAGCTTTGGGCCCGAGCCCTCTCACCACACGAGGCCCAGATGACTGGATGCTCTCACCACACACGGCCTCCACCTGGTCTCTGCACTCGTCTGGTTGTCCAGTTCCCACTTTCAGAGATGATCGGGAACCCTCCAACACTTGCCTGGATACCGATGGCTTGCTTCCGCACGAGGTAGGCCAGAACTCCACCAAACACACTGTGAAAGGGTTCCTCCAGGATGTGGGTCCCGAGGCCGAGAGAGCTAAAAATGGCCACACAAGGTCTTTTATATCTTCCCAGCATGCCTTGCAGCCCTGAGTGTTCCTGGGTAATTATTCATATCCCTTCTGGATGTTCTGAAAAAAACAAACCTTGAACACGCCGTTCCATTTCTTCGCCAGTAGATGGCATCAGACGCTTATTTACATTATAAGACTATCAATTCTACCACTTCAGATCTGAGCATTCTTAATAGCAAAAATTGCCCCCGCTACATAGGCAAAGACTGCTTAACACATGCATGTGCCAAAGCATGTGTGGATACTACTTAAAGCGGAAGTAAACCGATCCACAAAACAGTTACATTTCCGGCACGTGTCGGCAGGGCCGTCTTAATAGCATCATGGGCCCCTGGGCAAAGTAATGCTCTGGGGCTCCTACAATGATGATAGTGAAGGTAAACAGACATCAAGTAGGTAGGAGGCAGACTGCCTCCCCTGTGTATCTATCACTCTCAGTGCCATCATGGGGCCCCCATTTTCGGGGCAGCGTGGGCTCAAGGACCAGCTGCTTTGGGGAAATTGCAGGGGCCCCCCATGCAGCTGGCTCACCTGGGCAGTGCCCAGATGTGCCCTCTCATTAAGACAACCCTGCATGTCGGAAATTGAACACTCCCATTGGTTGGACTCTCAACCAAACTGTCAAACTATCCAATGGCTGTTGTCATAACTGATCACATGTGCAGCATCATGGCAGTTGTAGGTTAAACAGAGGCCAAGATGGCGGCTTCTATGGCTGAAAATGATAGGAGGGTTTACTTACACTTTAAGAACATCACTTGTGCTCAGAGAATACTGGATGGCCTTTTAGTATACTTGTGCTGTCCTGAGATCCTGTACCTTGAGCCAATGTGTGCTTGGCTTCCTTTAACACTGCTGCTCTAAGTTTCCTGACCCAAGAAGATTGTGGTACCAATCTGATTGTCATCTGCCAGTCCCGACCTTGGCTTTTTACCCAGTTATTACCTGATCCATCTGGCCTGACATTCACTGACAACTGCCTGGATCTAGAAAAAATGATCCGCACTCCAGTTGTTGCTCTATAAATAAAATCTTAATTTTTATTGACAAGCCCCACTGAACAAACGCAGATGAAACTAGTTAACGTGTTTCAGCCTATAAGGCCTTAGTCATAACCATGATGGTTATGACTAAGGCCTTATAGGCTGAAACACATCAGCTGTTTTCATCTGTGTTTGTTCACTGTGGGTTGTCGATAAAAATTATGATTTTTTAAAGAGCAACAATCAGAGTGCGGATAATTTTTCCTACATTACTTTACTCAGCCAGGGACTGTAAATCGAGCACCCGGGAGCTCTGCCATTTATGTGTTGTATGGGTTGTATCACTGACTTTTCTGTTTAGAACTGCCTTGATCTGCCTGCATTATCCATAGCTTGTTATTTGAATAAACTGCTTGCCGTCAGTCCTAGCAATCTGACCTAATGTCCCCTGCTTCACCCACCGGGGATACATCCTCTGCAATACATCTTTTATTATTGGGACCGTCAGAGGTACAGGGCTTACAATGCCAAACATCCAGCAGGATTTTGGAGCATTGTCTGGACATCTGAAAATCCAATCACAAAGTGTCATAACTCAATCACTCTCACGGCTCTTAAAGGATCAATCCACAAAAACCTGGGTAATTAATCAACCACCAGCTTCTTTTAGGTCTCTGGGACTCCATTAAAGACATTACTGTACCTGATTTCCCAGCTCCACCAAGCTGCAGCAGCCTTAAAATGGGATTTATGCCCCAAGCTTCATATATTCTGGTCAGGGGTCGTGACTCTTCTTAACCCGGTTTATCTGACTAACATACCTATTGACCCAAAACCATGTCTTCTTGGAATTATAGATGATATTTCGATGGACGATAATAGCAGGCCGGCCATATTGAGAGCTCTTTTTCAGGCTCGCAGATTAATCCTTCGGCATTGGAAGGCGGCTGATCCTCCAACGTTGAAGGAATGGATTACTCAAATGGGTGACACCATAAGAATGGAGAAGTATGTCTATCAACATAGGTGTTGTTCGAGAAAATTTGAGCAAGTGTGGACCCCATGGTTAGATTCCCCTGGCATGTCCCCGGTAGATTTGGTCATGGACAGATTGCTTAGATAGATGAGGGGCGTTCAGCCGTAATGCAAAGAGGGCGGGGAATCAGATTCATTGGGTTCATTGTTTGTATGTGATTTGGGGGATATGGGTTCTCCTGTGGGACTGGTGCCTTTTGAATAGGAGCATCAGACATAGGTTTTATGTTGTGAAGGAGACTGTTGTACTTGGTGTATGAACTGTTATCTGCACTGATGGAATGTTTTGGTGATATATATCTGAGCTGTGAATTTGCTGTGATTTTCTTTTCTGTATTGTTTTTTTTTTTTTTTTTTCTCAATAAACATCTTTGATTTAAAAAAAAAAAAATGGGATTTATAGATCTTCCACTTGGATCCTTCATTTATATTGCATTGTGGGGATTACAACAGGAGAAAGACTGCTCTTCTCACAATAGCAGTGCCAGAGGAAGAAGACATCTCTGACAGTTTCACTTTATTTTTCCCGTTTACACTGTCATGGTTCATTTAAATGTATATACTGTATGTGGTCTAGGCAGGGCTGGCCCAAGACATTGTGCTGCCTAGATCCAAGAATAAAATGCTGCCCCCCACCTCCCCCAAAAAATCATGCCCATCTAAAGACCCCCACATCCATTATTTTATATTATAATAAAAACTAAAATTTAATTTATCAGTATGTCAAATTTACATTGAACAGCACCTTGTATATATGTAAAATTGTACGGCATACCACTATGTTACATTTCAAGGGGTGGGCTAGGATAGTATATGAACAGGCTAGGGTAGTATATGGACACTGGACAGGCTAGGGCAGTATAGGGGCGGGCTAGAGTAGTATAGGGGCGGTCTAGAGTACTATAGGGGCAGGCGGAGCGGTCCGGGGTGCAAGTGTCATCATGACACACACAGCTGCTGGGGAAAATAAATCTTGGTCATCAATTTGCTGGGTAAATAGAAGGGAAGGAGTAGTGGTGGCCATGGTTCAATTTGCTGCCCCTCTCAAAGTGCTGCCTGGGTTCAATGGACCCACTGGGACTCATGGTAGGGCCGGCCCTGGGTCTAGAACATATAAAGCTTGTGTTCCTTATGGAGACTGATCATGCCAAATGTACCTCTCTCCCACTACACTTGAACATCACAGAGTTTTACCCAATTCATAGATAAGTGCGAAACCTACTGAAGTCTATCAATAGCATTCAGAAAGGGAAAGCTATATAACCTACAAGTATACTTTATTTTTAAAGTGGAGCACATGGCTAAAATCCACAGATGCAAGCAAAACTTATGAAAACAAAAAATAGATAGTGTGTCCTTGATAGGAATTTGAGGGGATCCCAGAAGTGCAAAGTGGCAAGCCTGTTTCATACTGGCTTCAGCTTGCATAAAAACAGTAGGAACAGTTTTCGGCAAGCTTTAAGCAGCTTGCCCTAAGCCTTTAAAATACGCTTCAACTCTTGTTTGAAACTGTTATACACAGGCCTTATTAGGAGTGCTGATTGTCACTGTGAACAAGCTGGTAGCAGGCTTCAGCAGAATTTCAACACGCTTCAAGTAGTGCTGAAGTCAGTTAGCAGCTTTTTTACAGTGACAATCAGCATTCCTATTAAGGTCTGTGTTCAACATTTACAAACTGAAGTTGAACGGCGCTTAATAGCTTCAAAAAGCTTACTGAAAGCTCTGCAAACATGTTGTAAAAGTTATCTGTTCACACTGCTCTTATACAAGCTGAAGCCTGTGTGAAACTGGCCTTAACCACTGAGCCATAATCTGGTCCTACTGCTCGTTTGGATCAGTAGCTTGCTAAGCAGTTGATCAGAAAGATTTGGGCAGGGTTACCAGACATGTTAAATAATTTCCACGAATGATTAAATACATAAATACACCCTCAAACACATTTAGCATCTATTTTAATATTTGGTAGTTAAGTCTAGATCTGTACTACTGTCAGGTACTTTAGGCAACTTAGACTAGAACTACAGCATATTGCTTTACCTTGCATCATTAGTTTGATATTTTTTTATATGTTACTGTGAGACGCATTCAATTACTTTTTTTTCTCCCCAAAAATTGCCCAATCTCACTAGTTTAGCCACTTAAGGACCAGGCGGATTTGCCCCCTTCCTGACCAGGCCATTTTTTGGGATGCGGCACTGTGTCGCTTTAACTGACAGTTGCGCGGTCGTGCGACGTTGTACCCAAACAAAATTTATGTCCTTTTTTCCCCACAAATAGGGCTTTCTCCGGGTGGTATTTGATCACTTCTGCCTTTTTTTTTGCGCTATAAAAAAAAATGCGACAATTATAGCAAAAAGTAAAAAACATATTTTTTTTTAACAACTATCCCCTTAAAAAAATAAAACACATTTCTTCATTGGTTTAGGCCAATATGTATCCTTCTACATTATTTGAGGGGGGGGGGGGGGTTTGCAATAAGTGTATATTGACTGGTTTGCGCAAAAGTTATAGCATCTACAAATAAGGGGATAGATTTATGTTTTTTTTTACTAGTAAAGGTGGCGATATGCAATTTTTAGCGGGATTGTGACATTGCGGCAGACACTTTTGACACGTTTTGGGACCACTGACATTTATACAGCGATCAGTGCTATAAAAAATGCACTGATTACTGTGTAAATGTCACTGGCAAGGAAGGAGTTGACACTAGGGGGCGATCGAGGTGTTAAATGTGTTCCCTGGGAGGCGTTTTTTACTTGTGGGGGGATGGGACTGACTGGAGGTGGAGAGAGATCGTTGTTTCTGATCACTAGGAGCAGCAGATATGTGTCTACTCCCCTGTCAGAACATTGATCTGTCTGTTTACATTGACAGATCCCCGTTCTGGCTCTCTGTGGAGGAATCGCGGGTGGCCGGCGGACATCGCGGCCGCCGGCCACATGCATTGGCTCCGGCGTCTAGGGCTCTTAACCTGCCTGGCGGTATCCCCGAGCGTGACTCGGGGTGTTTTTTTCATGCTGCGATCGGTATCCCCGAGTCACGCTCGGGGTAGCTGTGCAGAGTGTGCAGCGGCGCGGCTTACCTGCTCGCAGCATCCACAGACATGTTACTCACCTTGTCCCTGGATCCTGCGATGCATCCCCGCTGTGTTAGCGAGCGTGTCCTCCTTGCTCGATTCACAGTGTCCCCGTGGGCCGCCGATCTCCGTTCCCTGCGACGTTACGACGCACGGGGGCGGAGAACGGCGCCAAATTCAAAAAAGTAAATAACACAATACACACAGTATACTGTAATCTTATAGATTACAGTACTGTATGTAAAAAATACACACCCCCCTTGTCCCTAGTGGTTTGCCCAGTGCCCTATGTGTTCTTTTGTATAATAAAAACTATTATTTCTGCCTGAAAACTAGATTGTCCAAAAGTGTCCCGTTATGTAAAAAATGGTTTTAGAGCAGCTAGAAAACAGCGATAATAAATGATAATCACTTGCAGAATTGTGCGATAGCGATTTGTGGGGAAATACGTCATAAAAAAATAAAAGTAATGACAGCGACAATTCTGCAACTGAGCAAATTTCAGTGATTTTGAGTTGATTACATAATTGAATAATTTTTATTATAATTATATTATTATTTGTTATAATTATTTATAATTAGTTATTATATTATAATTTATAATTTTGTTTTTAAAAAAAAAATCATACCCGGGATGCCTACAAGACTCTTGTTTGGTCAGCTTTAAGTGAGTTATTCCTAAAAATTACAGACCTACAGTATAAAACGCCAAATTTCCTTGCAAAATAATTGTACCGCTTTTGGTACGTAATTCCAGACAGAATCATAGCGCCAGGGAGGTTAAAGCGGCCGAGGTACAATGATGGCAGGAGAGCCAACCTGCGACTGGTCCTTAAATGGTTAAAGGCCCAGATGTGATATTTAGGGACGTGCAGATGTTTTTTCAACTTGTTGAGAGACCGCTGTACAATGGGGCTGATCTCAAAAAGTAAATGGGAGGAAGGTGATAACTGCACGTTTTGTTTATTACTCAAGACACACAAGAAACAATAGCAGTCCCTGGCATTACAAAAGATGGGAAAGTATCTACACCACCATTGATCTTAAAGCGGAGGTTCACCCTAAAAAACATCTATATACCAATACATCCAGCATACTTCCGCCATCTACATTATGCTGTTTTTTTCTTTTTTTTTGTCGTACATACCGTTTTATCGTTATTTTCCCCCCGCCTTCTGGGTTCTGGCTCCTGCGGGAGTGGGCGTTCCTATTGAGAGGTTAGATGATTGACATCTGGTGAAAAACTTCCCTTGGCGCATAAGGTGCGTCACCAGTTTTCCGTAAATAGCCGACCTGCGAGTCGGCTCTATATGGCGCCTGCGCAGTCAGCTCTACACGGCAGGCGCAGACGACGTATAGAGCTGACTCGCAGGTCGGCTATTTAAGAAAAACTGGTGACGCGCCAATCATCAAGACGTCAATCATCTAACCTCTCAATAGGAACGCCCACTCCTGCGGGAGCCAGAACCCGGAGGGAAAATAACGATAAAACGGTATGTACGGCCAAAAAAAAACAGCATAATGTAGATGGCGGAAGTATGCTGGATGTAATGATATATAATTGTTTTAGGGTGAACCTCCACTCTAAGCAGATGACTGGCCATTCATGATATAGCTTATTCTTTTCTAATGATCTTTTGCATGGACACATTTTGCCGATTTCTGTACCGAGTGATTATAGATGCGATATCTCTTAGATATCTGTTTACAGAAACATCTCCACCTGACTTGTAGTCAGAGATGATCGCAGCAGATAGGGCATGCGGTCCTGAATTATGTTGTCTTGTTGAACAGAATGACTCCAGACATGTCTGTACTCTGCATCACTAGGAAATGGGAACTCAATTAATGTTATCTCCCATTCCAAAGCAGAGATAACGGAGGCTTTCCATAACCTATCCAGGGAGCATGAAATCAAACGATGGAATCATTCGAACAATTCCTCTGTGTAGCACCCACAATCTATCATGAAGTGCAGTCATTAGTAAGCAGAGCCATTACCTGCTGAGAGTAGAGGCTCTCTCTTTTATCATATGCACTGTATGAGCTTGGTCTCTTGGGAATCAAAGTCCCCATCCTGTGATAATGAATCACTCAGATCTTCCATCATCGTTCACTTGGGAAGATTTAGGAAAAGACACATGAAATGGTTTAATGTCCAAGCGAAAAATAAAAAATGATTACCGTACAGCCAGTCTATTTACTTACCTTGTGACACCATGTAAATAAAAAGATAATGAGGACCCATGACAGCAATTTACCCATCACAAAGAAGGCAGGAGTAGGACAGGCTTCTGCAGGTTCAGTGCTAATAAAAATCACTTATTTTTCTGCAAATCATTTGTATATCGCTGAGGTTTGCAGCAGCACGGGAGGAAAGTAATTTTCAGTAAGTGAATCTGGAGCGCCTGTGGTCACGCTATGCATTTCTGGGTAAATACACATTAATATTGAGCTATATCAATAGATGCGAGTACTATAATTATAACTCAGAGAGAAGTCTAAATTAGTATTCAAACCTATTAAATATATTTGGTGGCAGGCTTGCAAAGACACGGGGAAAGAATATGGATCTAGAAATGGCGCTGGCAGGAAGTGACTTTAAAAAGGAAAATTATATTTATTTTGCAATTATGCAATTTTTTTTATCCCGAGAATGGAAATATTGACACATCCTAAGGTATGACTAGCATTACATATAAAATATTGTTAGGTACCTACCTTTGTGTGGTACATTTGCTTACTGTGGGCAGGGATGGACTGGCCATTGGGACTACCGGGAGTTTCCCGGTGGGACGATGGCTCAGTGGGCCGGCTTCAGTGACAGTGGACCGCCTCCCCCGTCCGCTCCTCTGTCTCTCCCTCCCCGCAGCGCTCAGGCAGGCAGGGGGAGGAGCAGAGGAGCAGGGGGGATGACAGAGGAGCATGACAGCTGACTCAACAGCTATGGCCTGGGAGTTTCTAACTTCTGCCTAATCTTGTCCCATTAGGGGGGGCACCGAACTGATTCTTTGTCCCGGGTGAAATAATGTCTAGCTTCCCCACTGGTACTGCCTATAAGAGTACCAGCCGTTCTACTCTAATAAATAGAATGGCTAGTGGCTAGTGAAGGGGGAGAGGGGGCTTGGGTGGCCGGGGCGGTGCGGGAGTTGTCCGGCCGCCATGGGAGAGACCTGTCAAAGTGGGCCAGTCTGGATGAAGTCCAGGGCCAAATTTCTGTCCCAGTCCAGCCCTGACTGTGGGTGGAGCACGCCAGAGTTCAGCTTCTGGTCCTCAGTGTAATTACCTGAGCTCCCACTAGAGAGAGAATGGTGGCTTTCAGTACCCATGCAGCCATGTTGTCTCTTTATAGAATCTTTGGGCCCCAACAGCTAAATCTTTATGGATAAGAACACTCAAAAGCCCTTTTAAACATTTACAACTAAGGTGCTGTGACTGAACCCACTGTCGCTGTGTGTTTTGGAGGGGGCTGTGGGCTGGCCTCCTACCCAAAGACTTTGGCCCAGAAGAGACTTGGGGACAAAATGGCATTAGATCATGTAATGTAATCTAATGCTACATCCCTTCTCAGTCATCTGTATTACAGTAGGTAGAAGAGATGCACTGGTGCATACAACTTTCCATCAGGTAGAGTAGAAAAAATCATATAGTACCAATATAAGCAAAAAAAAACTAGGGTACTCTTCATATCTTAGAATATAAAATGTTTCTGGCATAAAAGATAAATACATAAAGTACGCCATTTTTGTTCCACGTTTTCTGTGCATCTTTGAGACCCCAAGCAGATTTCTGTTCGTATTTTATCAACAATACTCAAATGTTACAAACACATTTTGCCAGGGCTTTTAAATCTCACTGAGGTGAGGCAAACAAAACAATGGACTTCATTCTTGAAGGATTGATAGAGCGCCTGCTGGAACATTTGGAGTAAATCCAAGTACTAAGGATGTGCTGATGAATTTCAAAGGCTAATGTATTGCTGGCTAAAAGTTCTGCTTAAAGCCTTTGTATAGAGAATAAAAGAAAATGAGACAAATTTTGGATAAAAAAAAAAAAGACAGATTAATTTACTGTAATTAAAACAGTGCAGAAATGACTTATGATTGGCTGCTACTAATTGTCCCGTATTGTACCTCCTCACCTCTCTTTGAACTATTTTACTTGGCAAGCCCTGCGGTGCTCAGAGGATTTCATACCAAGCCCAGTGGTGTTATGGGTAGTGGAATTTCATAACAGAGTAATTATGACCTATGTTGTTACACTGCCTGAACATGGATTATTATTTTTTTTTTGGTATATTATTTTGATTGCAAAAAGATTAGCACAGCACTCTTTGCACAAACATATTACAAAAAGTGATGTAGTATGACTAAACATTTAAACAAAGTCATGGCATACCCACAACCTTGCTCCCATTTTTTGTTTAACAAAAGTAACCCGTGAATACAATTACCTGAACCTAAAGAGAAATAGAAAAAAGAGGGCTCTGAGGAAAAAGGTATCCCTTCGAAACATGTCAGCCCGCAGAGGCCCTCAAAGTCTTCTCTATTACCATCTAGAGACTGTTGTCGTCAGACAGATTTCTATCATCTGAAGTCTATTTTATATTGAGGTTTTCTTTCATATGTTTGTGAGTAGTTTCCAATGTATTCTTTTAATAAAAGACATCTAAGGATAATGCACAAGGTTGGTGCGCCCCCTTTTTTCTATTTCTCTTTTGACTGCTAGGATACCCCTATCCTTGAGGGCAGCAAGGCCTGAGGCATTGTCCACTATGAACTTTAGTCCACCTGGTTAACACATTTGGGCACAAGAGTATTTGTTTTCTGTTACCTGAACCTAAAGCCCTGTACACACGACCAGGATTCCCGGCGGTAAAAAGTCAGCCGGGAATCCCGGAGGAAAAAACAGGAGATGATCAAATACTACCAAAAGAATTTGTGGGAAAAAAAAAAGGAAACTAATTTTGTTTAGGTACCACATCGCACGACCGCGCAGTTGTCAATTAAAGCGACGCAGTGCCGACTTGTAAAAAGTGCTCTGGTCAGGAAGGGGGTAAAATCTTCCGGGCATGAAGTGGTTAATTCAGATATGTCATAGGATAGCTGTAATACTAAGTGACAGCATGTCACACTATGGACAGTTATTGAAGTTTCCAAGATTTGATACGAATGATTGCGATGTCAGATGTGTATGTGGCCTGCCAGTAAGACTGTTTATAGACTATATGATGTATGAACCATTGTTTCTTATTAATTATTAAGATCTTATATGGCCCAAGTGGGCCATTGCACATCAAAACAGCAGAGTCTGTTTATTTTTTGTTTTGTAATATTAAAGTAGAATAAGCAATGCACAGCTCAGTACTCTAGTGTGCTCTAAATAACAAAATCTAACACATTAAAGTGGACTTGAACTGAAAAGTGAAGCTTTGCTGTGTATAAAGAATGAAAAAAATCAAATGTGAATTATGTCTAAGCAGTATCCCAAAAAATAAATAAAAATGAATTGTTGTCTGCAATCAAGCCTGAAAAAAAGCAGTGCATTTCATGGTATGTGTGTGCGCCTGCAGACCTGTAGCTGTATATCTGCAGTGTGAGACCTAAAGCACTGCCCCTCTGATTGCTAGTTCCAGGGCATTTAGGGAGAAAGTTGGTGATGTTACTACTGGCGTGAACAAGGCAAGGTAAGTAGGTAATGTGGGAAAATAAGCTACAGGAAGGCCTCTGGCAATACTGGTGACTAATCCTTTGTCTACTGTGTGCCTTCTTTTGAGCACAGCTTTAAGACCCCTTTTACACTGGGCACTTCTCAGGCATTTTAGCGCTAAAAATAGCGCCTGCATGCTTTCACACTGGGGCGGTGCGCTTGCGGGACGGGAAAAAAAGTCCTGCAAGCAGCATCTTTGGGGCAGTGGGGGTGCAGTGTATACAGTGCTCCCAAAGTGCCCCTGCCCATTGAAATGAATGGGCAGCGTTTCCGAAGTGCGGCAACACAGGCGCTTTTAACCCTTTCTTCGACCGCTAGCAGCCGAAAAGCACAGCTAAAATGTCGGTAAAACACCGCTAGAACTAGCAGCGCTTTACCCCTAACGGACCCGCTGCCTCACATGCAAAAAGGGGAACTCTGCGGGTTCAGCCCGCAAAAAGGGGAACTCTGCGGGTTCAGCCCGCAAAAAGGGGAACTCTGCGGGTTCAGCCCGCAAAAAGGGGAACTCTGCGGGTTCAGCCCGCAAAAAGGGGAACTCTGCGGGTTCAGCCCGCAAAAAGGGGAACTCTGCGGGTTCAGCCCGCAAAAAGGGGAACTCTGCGGGTTCAGCCCGCAAAAAGGGGAACTCTGCGGGTTCAGCCCGCAAAAAGGGGTACTCTGCGGATTTCATATGCGGGCGCTACTCACGTATGTGTTCACTTCGTGCGAGCTCCTAGGGGTGCGTTACATTTATTTTTTTCTTAGTTATTTAACTTTTTATTTTGTCACTGTCCTTTAAAAAAAAATGTGGTCACTTTTATTCCTATTACAAGGAATATAAACATCCCTTGTAAGAAAAAAAGTATGACAGGACCTCTTAAATATGAGATCTAGGGTCAAAAAGACAGTAAAATGCAATTAAAAAAAAGTAATGAAAAAAAAAATTCTCCTTTAAGAGCATTGGGTGGAAGTGACGTTTGACGCTGCTTCCGCCAGTCAATGCTATGGAGCCGAGTGGGGTCAATCTTCCCCTCGCGCGGCAGCCAGCCAAGCAGGGGAAAGGACCCAATCGTCTCCGGTAAGCGGCGGAGACCACCTGAGCACGATGGGAGGGTGGGCTCTCCCGCCACCTATAAAAATGATCTTGCAGCGAATCCGCCGCAGAGACCACCTTTATCTGAAAGAGGCGCGCCCGCTGAAGAAAAGGAGCTACTGCCATAACAATGATCTCCCTCTTCGAAGAGCTGCCATATAATAGTGGTTAAAATATTAATCTATAGAGACCCAAACTTATGGTAAGCATAGCTGATTTAATTACCTTCCAAAATGAGAGGGAAGTAGTGTTTCAAGCCTTTATCAAGGTGTGAAGATGAAAGTCAAGTGTGATTTACTGTGTAAAAATACATCAACGTTTTTACAACTATTTCCCTTTTGCTGCCAGGTTCTGTCTTCCGTTTTCACCTAAATTTTGCTATTTTTCAAATTGTTTTGCCAATTTCAGTTTTTCATTTACAGCTTTGAGAACTATTAAAAGATTGTCTAAAAAAAAATGTATTTTCTAAAAGCACAAGATCCGTAGAGTTAAATATAGTGCTATTGATTTTGCATGCCCCAAGATATTTCTGCAAACATTTATCAAATCTAGGTTTTCAATATAAATACACTAAAATTAAAGCGCTGCACAAACTGTCTGCGCTATATAAATCCTGTATTATAATAATAATAATAATAATAATAATAATATTATTTGTTTTATTATATATTTCTAGATTTTCCTTTCTATTTAGTTATGCCTTTGCTAGTTGATTTCCTAAAAAACAAAAAACAATGCCGCCGAACACCAGTGATCTTTGATTTCTTTCATGTTGTTTAGGGAGACCTCCACCTCTCAGAGGTTGCCTACCCCTGCTCTATAAGAACAAACATGGAGGAAGTAGATAGACTTTAGGTTGGTTCTTGGCCCCACCTCCTTCCACCTGTCCAGTAAGGCTTTCCATTTCATGAATGTGCCAATCAGGTCATGCAAGAGGGCCGGCAGCAACTTCAACTTCAACTTCCCCTTTAAAGCCGATTTCCATGTTTACTGTAGAACAAATTTGGTCCAAATGAACTATTGAAATAGTTACAGTAAACATTAAGATCAGCTTTAAGCCCCGTACACACGATCACAAAATCGTACGAAGAATGTCGATTTTGAGGCGATCGTACGATAATCTGATCGTTGGTACAGAGCAGATCAGGACAGTTCATCCGATTATTATTTGATTGGACCTGCATGAATTTTTTTTTCGGACGATGCCAGATCGTACGATTTTCGTTTTAACCAGTACAGCTGTCGTGCGAAAATGCAATACAAATGTATTACAACACATGACATTGCTCCCAAATTTTATTCTATTGTACGAGAATTTTCGTGACTTTAGTAAACTCATCAGATTTGATATGCGCTTAAAAAAAAAACAGACTATCATTGGTCCGATAATCTCATTGTGTGTACTGGGCATTAACCGGTTCCCTACCGGCTCATGCAGATATACTGCGGCAGAATGGCTCTCCTGGGCGAAATCCCGTATATATATATATATATATATATATATATATATATATATATATATATATATGGCTTCGCCCAGGAGAGCCACCAGAGAGCGCTCAAGCGATTCCGGAGGCATGTTCCTCCTGCATGGCGGGGAACACGATGTGCATGGCCGGCAGGCGCAATCGCTGCCAGCTATGCGCGATCGCGTGCACGAGTGGAAGGGGTTTCTGTGTGTAGTCCCGCATCGGAAAAAATAGCCCGGTCATTGGGCAGCCATATCTTCCCGGGCTGAAGTGGTTGAACAAGCTGATCATTACACGTTTAATGTAATGATAGCTACAGCCTTCCATACTTCAGTCATTGTAATGGAGCACCCTTTTCATAGTTAGTACGAATGGATGTGTTACAAACTACTTATAAATTCAGTCACTCAATTCTGTACTTCATCTTATATTTAGGTTTGTTTGTTTTAAAGAACATTTATTACACAGTGACAGTGTTGGCAGTAGCTTCACAACTGCTCTATAAATTGAAATGATAGTATATTCTATGCAAGTACAAATTTTATTTTAATAATGCATTGGTTACTTTAATTTTTTTTATGTAACTTCCACATTTTTTATTGTTTTCTGTTCTATATTTTTATAATTTTATTATGCTTACTGATAGCACTGCTAATATTGATGTTTGGCGTTTCATTTTCTATGTCTACCTGCACCTAGATAATCCTGATTGGATTCTAAACCTGTTTGAATGCCATAGGAGAATACAGACTCTTCCTCCAATCTTTATACAAGTCTCATCCTCTTAATATATTTCATAGCAAGCTGTCAGACTTGCAACATACAGTATGTAGGAATTGTTGCTCATAGTCGTTTGCTTATAAATGTTGGAATAACGATGCCAATAATGTAGGAATTAATCTGCACTTAGTGAGCAGACACCAGAATCACTATTGGGAAAACACATCACATAGAACTAAACTGTCAATCAACATTGACTATTTTAATCCTTACGCTGCTAGCATTAGTAAATGCATAGGAAGTAGACATGTGCAATTTGTTTAGTTCCTTTTTTTAATTTAGACAAACTTGTTAATTTGGAAATATCCAAATTTCCGATTTTTTCTGAATATTCAGGAAGTTTGAAAATTTGGAAATCCGAAAATTCAGAAAACCGAAAATAAGAAAGAAAATCCAAAAATTCAAAAGAACGGAAATAAGAACAAAAATGTTAAAACCTGCGATAATAACTTAATTATTACCAACTATTAAATTATAGGTATTGGAATTTCCTTTCAAATTTGGCTGTTAGTGAACGTGACGAACACAAATTTATCCAGTTACAAATTATCTGTAATAACGTATGCCGTATCTATAAGAATGGAACATAACACATAATAATAAATAACAATAATAATAAAAAAAATATATTATTATTTTGTTCTCTTCCATTTGTTTAGATGTGGCATTCTTTATTTCTGATAATTCGCAACTTCAGATAAATTTGTATTTGTTACGTTCACTAATAACCAAATTTGAAAGGAAATTCCAATACCTATAATTTAATAGCTATTATTAGTTAGTTATCTCAAATTTTTGGATTTTAGGTCTTTCAAGTTTTCAGATTTTCCTTTTTTTTTATTTTCCGATTTTCACATTTTTGAATTTCGAATTTACGAATTCCAAATTTAAGAATTTTCTAATTTACGAATTTCGAATTTTTGAATTTACAAATTTTTCGAAAAAAAAAACAAATGAAACAAAAAGAAACAAATTTTTCGGCAGTGCGCATGTCTAAGAGGCGGTTCACACAGGGGCAGCACGACTTCTAGCATGACTTTGGGAGGCAACTTGGACACGACTTGAGTATGAATCATCAGGCAACTTACAAGGCAACTGCAAGTCGCTTCCAGGTCAGTACAAGGCAACTTCAAGTCGCCTCCAAGACAGGAGGCTTTCCAGTGGCCAATCAAACAACAATCAGCTCTGTGGGAGGGGGGAGGGAGGGGGAAGGGAGAAGTTTGCCTGAGAAATGTATGTCATCTTCCTGTATTGTTACTTCAGTTAAGACAGTGATCAGACTTCTGAGGCGACTTCCATTGAAATCAATGGGTACAAGTTGCCTACAAGTCGGATTGAAGTAGTACAGGAACCTTTTCTGAAGTCGAAGCGACTTCAGTAGTGTACATTAAGACGGCTCCCATTCACTTCCATTCCTTTTCTCGACCGCGCGACTTGGGGAAACTTGGGGCGACTTGAAGTCAGATCCCAGGTCGCCCCAGTGTGAACCTGCTCTAATAGGAAGGTATATTATAATATTTTATTTTTTTACACCGTTTTTTTCCCTATCATTTGGAGGGGAGGAGGATCTTTGTCATTTAAGCAAACCCTCCTGCCTATATGCCTGAGCCATGGGCAGATGGATTCCAGGAATTTATGCTACATGAATCATCTGCCCTTACTTGAGACGGCCATGGCTAGATGCTAGGATGTGTTTTTAAACGTGATTTCTAAACAAAATAAAGCATGGAGACATGGATGGAGCGTTTGCTTTTTACAGCAAAAAATGAATTAAATACTGTTCAGTTTGTGGTTCTCAGATACAGTTTAGTTTGACTTTAATTAATATTTACTTTCAGATATGGTAAATAACACAAATACAGTTTGTTGGAATCCTGTACAGATCACAGAAAGTTCACTTATTTTTTTAATTTCACACAGACCACTGCAAGTTTCTCTCTGAACTGCCTTCCAAATGTACCTTATCACAACTCACTATATTTGTTGGATATTTTTTTAATCAATGTTTGTAGATACTGCATTTTTTTTGACTCAAGCAGAGCATTAATGAGCCATTTCTGAGCCATTTCTTCCTTTTCCGCCGTTGAAAATCAGTCTGTGGTGGATCACTTTTTAGAGTGTGTTATAGCAGTGGTTGGCAGGTGGCTCAGGAGGCGCTACTTCTGTCTCCTAATGTCTGTTTTATGTTTATTTTTTATCTTATTTTACTCTTTTATTTATTAGGGATTGGCAATTTTATACTGTGGGATTTCACTTCAACTGCGAGCCAAGCATTACGCTTGCAGTTGGGGTGTTCCCCTTCTAACAGAACATCCCATACTCTGCTTGAGAACTTCCATCAGTATATCGCTTCCTAAGCTCTGGAACACAAGTTCAATGGATCTGGCTATAGTAACCCCAATAACCAAGCAACACCAGTTTTGAAGTCCACTAGAAATAGTTTTTATATTGTGTGTTGTGAACTAGGCTCCCACCAAAACGCGTTAGCCCTCACCGTTTTGTATATGTCATATTGGAATAAACATTATCAAGACTTTATTTAACCACTTAAGCCCCGGACCTTTAGGCAGCTAAATGCCCAGGCCAGGTTTTGCGATTTGGGACTGCGTCGCTTTAACAGACAATTGCGCGGTCGTGCGACGTGGCTCCCAAACAAAATTGACGTCCTTTTTTTCCCACAAATAGAGCTTTCTTTTGGTGGTATTTGATCACCTCTGCGGTTTTTATTTTTTGTGCTATAAACAAAAATAGAGCGACAATTTTGAAAAAAATTCAATATTTTTTACTTTTTGCTATAATAAATATCCCCCAAAAACATATATAAAAAAAAATGTTTTTTCCTCAGTTTAGGTCGATACGTATTCTCCTACCTATTTTTGGTAAAAAAAAAATCGCAATAAGCGTTTATCGATTGGTTTGCGCAAAATTTATAGCGTTTACAAAATAGGGGATAGTTTTTTTTTTTTTCACTACTAATAGCGGCGATCAGCGATTTTTTCCGTGACTGCGACATTATGGCGGACACTTCGGACAATTTTGACACATTTTTGGGACCATTGTCATTTTCACAGCAAAAAATGCATTTAAATTGCAGTTTATTGTGAAAATGACAGTTGCAGTTTGGGAGTTAACCACAGGGGGCGCTGAAGGAGTTAGGGTTCACCTAGTGTGTGTTTACAACTGTAGGGGGGTGTGGCTGTAGGTCTGACATCATCGATCGAGTTTCCCTATAAAAGGGATGACTCGATCGATGCAGCCGCCACAGTGAAGCACGGGAAAGCCGTGTTTACATACGGCTCTCCCCGCTCTTCAGCTCCGGGGAGCGATCGCGAGGGGGTGGCTAGAAACGAATAGCCGCGCCCTCGTCCCGGATCGCTCCCCACGGGTTTCCGCATGTACCGGGGGGGGTCCCGATCGAACCCCCGACCCGCGGAAAGGCGGGGACGTACATGTACGCCCATATGCCTGTACGTGCCATTCTGTGGACGTACAAATACATGCGGCGGTCGTTAAGCGCTTAAAGAAGTTCCGGCTCCTTTATGCTTTGATTTCATGTATTCTTGTCTGGGCTGTTGAAAGGATGTCCTAAGACTGGGTGTGCCGTTTACTATCCTCCTAGCAGCTAAACTGATCAGAGCAGTGTTTTTCCTTGCTCTACACCAGAAATAGAACTATTAGAACAAGAATACAGGCTTTTATACACTTGAGGAGGAGGTTCCCCCCTCCTGATCATATTACTGTAACCAGAAACATAAATTAACATGAGCTAATTAGCTAATCATTTAACCAGCCTAGGCGACTCAGAGGTATGACCTTTCAGGTCAGCCTTGTTGTCTTCTAGCTCAGAAGACACAATCCACATGATCATAAATATATACACAGGACATCTTCTCACAATAGCGGGAGCCCACCAGTAGCAGACTACAGTATCCGTCTCCTACAATATACTGAAAATAGAGCCTAAGATAACTTACAGGATATACAATGCTAAAGCATGGTAAGACAAGACTTTGTTCTATACATGGAATCATTATGCTTCACTTCAAAAGGCAGGGATGGGGGGTGCTGTAAAAAGCCTGTTTTTTTAGAGATCAGTTTTTAATATAAATTTGCTTATGCCGACTACAAACATCAGTTATGAGCACAAAGAGGATATTGATTTTATGCCAGAAGGGAGCGCGAGAAGCAGGAAAAAAAATGTAGAATTTATAGTCTAAAGGAGACCCTGCTCAATCTGCAAGCAAGGCACCCTGGAAATTAGATATACAATGTAAAAGTGAATACAATGCCCTTACTAAATTAAAGTGGTGCTAAAGGTGTTTTACTTTCATGCATCCTATGCATTAAGGTTAAAAAAAAAGAACCTGTGTGCAGCCCTCCCCCTACCTAATCTCGATCCAGCGATGTGCACAAGGGCAGCTGCACTCTCTCACTCCTAATTGGCTCAGGCATAGCAGTGGGAGATATTGGCTCCCGCTGCTGTCAATCACAGCCAGTGAGGAGGGAGCAGGGGTGGGGCTGAGCTGTGCTGTGTGTGTCAATGGACACACAGAGCCTGGCTTAGAATCGATCGTGCACAAGTGCCCTCATAGCAACTAGCAAGCGGCTTGCTATGGGTGGCACTTAGACGGGGGTTGGAGCCCAAAGTGCAGACAGGGGATCCGTTAAGAGGAGGATAAGGGCTTCTCTGTGCAAAACCATTTAACAAAGCAGGGAAGTATAACATGTTTGTTAGCTTAAAAAAAATCCTTTATTATTACTTTAGGGAAAAATAATAAGGGATGGTCATTAGCAAAAATCTGAATCTCCACTCTGGTTTTTGTAATCGTTTTTCTCATTTAAAGATAGCTGTATGTGCTGTTATTCACTTTTATTAGTGCACATCATGGTAAGAGTTTTGAGCCCACCCCTACCTAATTTAAAAAAAATAAGTGTTCTGTTCTGACAGGGAAGGAATACAAGCAAATATTTAAAAAATATGAGATGTCTGTGAGCAAGGCTGCACTATTATAACAGGTGATTCAACATTTTACAGCTATTTGTTGGTAACTGGTACTCCTGGCAATGTTTCCTGGGAACCATTAGCAGTTTAAAGATTGATCTTACTTGTTGCCTGGAGTTGCTTTCTCAATTGAAATTGCACACAAAATGTACGATTCTTATTATTACATTACAGTCAATGCCACTGTTCTTATCTTTGTATTTTCTGCTAATGCGTTTTATTTATTTTTTCAAACCCCAGAAGCCTTTGTGTCATTGACTATAATAACACAGACGTGTTCTTGCATATGATGTGCAGTTTCATTTAACTACTCCACAAATAAGTGTCAACAGGGCATAAAGATGGAAGTGGAAGTGTTTGAGACCATTTTATTTTTACACAGACACAGTTTCATATCTTTTTCCATTTTTCAAAAATAAAACTTTTACAAACTTTTATTACAGAAAGCATATGTGACACTCTATTTGCTAAGCATGCTGGGCTTTCCAGTAAGGTAACCCAGTACTGTTTGTTGTTACTGTGTGTTTTAACACAGGCATAATGTTAAAATAATGTATGCTGTTGCTGCTACTTGAGGTATGTATTTGTTCTACAAAGGCTAAGGCCGCATACACACGGTCGTTCCAAACCGATGAGAATGGTTCGACGGGCCATTTCCATCGGTTCACCGCTGAAGTGGCCTGATGGTCTGATGTGCGTACACACCATCGTTCCAAAAACTGATCGGGTCAGAACGCGGTGATGTCAAACACAGGACGTGCTGAATAAAACAAAGTTCAATGCTTCAAGCATGCGTCGACTTGATTCTGAGCATGCGCGGGTTTTGAACCAATGCTTTCTGTACTAACCATCGGTTTGGACCGATCGGGCAGCGGGCCATAGGTTCGATTTTAAAGCAAAATTTTGGACCGAAGGACAACAAACTGATGAAACTGAACCTCGGTCCATTCTCATCGGTTTTGTCTGACCGTGTGTACCGTGTGGCCTAAGATAATAGATATATACATCACAGTGAACTTTAGACTACAAGTTCATGTTTAGGTCTTATATTGAGCATAGAGTTTTGCAGCTATAAAATCCCAGGATGAAGTCGTAATGACGAAACACGTTGGGATGTGGCTGTACGGCAACGAGAGGCACAATACACAACACCTGAAGTGACGTTCCAGCGGCGTCAAGTTCGGTTTGGGTGAGACACTGCTTAACACGCCGGGTCCGCAGTAACCACGATATGCCAGTAAGGTGCCGCTGCATGTGATGTTTCTTTACATGCGTTTTAACACTGTGCATAATGTGAGTTCAATGTTTGATGGTTTTCAATTTGTTTTAAATAAGTCTATGGTCAAACGCTACCGCACAGGATTATTTTTGCTTTTTGCACATATAGATTACCTGTGAAGTTGCCACTGAAGATCAGAGACTGACTTTTTAACCCTTAATGGGTTGCTGCCTCAGTTGCCAAGCATGAGTGTGAGAGGCATTTATCTCTGGTGAGTTGACACCTATAGGGGAGCGGAAAACTCTTGAAAGGATTATCCTCTCACGATTGTCTTCATTGAACATTTATGTTCTATCTGATTGAGGACTTTATACATTTTTTGGACTTTATTCATTTAGTCACTGGGTGATGTTTTTGTTTATCACACATTAAGGCCCCTTGAACCGCCTTTAGGGAAAGGGAGCCTTGACTGCTGGAAGCATGGCATCACTGTGAGTGTGAACCTAAAAGGAAGTTAAGTAGCTCCCTTAGGATTGGCTACAACAACCTGAGGTGACTTGGTGGAGCCTGACCTCTAGGAAAAGGCTACACTGGGGCACATCCAACTGCTATGAGAAGACTCCGCTGTCACAAGAGTTGCCCACTCTCCACCCGTTGTGTTTTATCACAGCTTTATTGGAGTTTTGACCTTGCCTGCAATTGATATTGCTTTATGGGCTATGCCATCAGGTTAAATTCTGGGGTCAGTCTTATGCCTGTCTGGCAAAGGCCTCTTAAGATTATGTGAGTTTATGTTTTATGGGTGCTCGTGATATACTGTGCCTGGCATTGTGGTTTGGTACATTTGGAAAGTTGTACTTTTGAAAAGTTCAATAAAGCCGTGCCCTTGCCCTATTTCCAACTTAATCGGCTTCCGTGTCTTTTTGGGGGTGCAAGGTATTGGTTTATTAATCGGTCAAAAATGAGCTTATGCTTCTCAGCGGTCATGATAATTATAAATAGCGCCACTATTCACTGTGTTCACTTACATTGTTTGTTACAACAGATGTGTTATTATTTGATTTATTTAAAGTGGCAGCTTTATTGAGTTATTGCTTTTCATATACACTTTGGCGCAGTGGTGGGATCTATAGTGTAGGTGCACTTTGAGATTGGATCCTGTTTTTTTTAGTATATACCTAAGAATGTCTAAGGTAAAGGCTGCCATAGACGGCTCCGAAATAAGTAGAAATTTACCAAAATTCAAGTTGGAAGTGTCCTTGTTGGTATCTCCTGACTTGACGAAGTTAGAGTTTTCAATTGACTAAGTTGGGTGGAAAATGGTCAGCCAGACAGTTACTGCATCCAACCAATCAGATGCAGTCACAGGTATTCTGACAGCTGTGGGTGCAGGCTATCAAAATATACAATAGCTGTCAGGGAAGATTTCCTGTTTAGCATTGATACAAGTCTATAGGTCTATGGCTTGCTTTAGTTTTACTATAATGACATAAATATTAGACATGTGCACAACAAAAATGTTCGTATTTTTTTGTTCCGTTTCGTCTGCACAACAAAAATGTTCGTATTTTTTTGTTCCGTTTCGTCTCGTTCCGTAGATTCGTAAAGATTCGTAATTTCGTAAGACTCAAGTTTTCCTATTCGGACCCGTTCGTATTTTCGTAACAGTTTTATTTTCGTTTATACTGAATGATTCGTAATTCTGTCTAATTTATTTTCGTTGATTCGAAATTCGTAATTTTGTTAGATAATAATTTTTGTTTAATGGATTCATAATTTTGTACTTTCATAAATACATAGCAACACGCGGATATTCCATATTAAGATATACTTTCTCTTAAGCCTGTACACACAGTCAGACTTTTGCCAACAAATGTCAAAATGAGCGTTTTCCAAAAAAATCCGACCGTGTGTACATCAAACAAACTTTTTCGGTTTCAAAAGTCCGGCCAACTTCCTTCGGACAAAAATCCACAGAAAAGTTTGTTTGAAGTCCGATCGTGTGTACGAGGCTTTACACTGTACAATGTGACTCAGCACAAAAGAGATAAGCTGATTGGCCAAGATATTAAGTAATCACTCACTAACTACACTGCCCAGTGACCATTCAAAAAAACGATACAAGTACACAAATTTAAGAACAGACAAAGAAACAGATTTACAAAACACACAAATGAAAATACAAACACACGAATGAAAATACAAACAGACAAAGGATTTAAAATACGGAATGCAAATCGTTCGTTATAGATGTCATTTTTGTTCTTTTGCTTTTTCGGTGTTTCGTATTTTAGTAAGATTGTCCAATCATACGTTCGTATTTTCGCTTGTTCGTTATTTTGCTTATTCATAATTCTGTAATTTTCGTATTTTGGGTCTTTCATCTTTTCGGATGTTCGAATTTATACGAATGTACGAAAACTAACAAATTTGTACGAAAATCTATTCGTTACGAACGGGAACGCACATGTCTAATAAATATTATATACTAAACTAAAAGGTGCAATCAATAAAACAGTGTAAAGAATGACAATGTGCAAAGTTCAGTGATCAATATATTAGTAGAAGATGAATAGTCATTGGATGTGTGAAGGACTTTTTACCTATATGCTTCAGGTTAATCCTCCTTGCTTGTTTAAGGCTGTTAATGGTATTTACCCTTCTGCAGCCAGTCCTGTTTCAAATGTTAATTGTTCTAGCCCTGTGTTTACTGGTTACTGTGATTAGATAAGTGGCTCATGTTAATTATGCTGATTGCTTCATTGTGGTAATTATCTCTCTATATGCGGAGCCGAACCGGCTAGATACTGATTAGTTCAAAGAAATATCTTTATTTCAAGGGAGCTGTATTGAAGACCCCCCACTGTGTAAGGGGGGGTGGAGATTTGTCATTGTAACAGTTGTAACCACATATAAGCTCTGTTTTTTACTATTAAAAGTCTGTGTTGTTCCAGCCTTAAGCCTTGCCTCATGTATGGATGCTTCTGTGATTTCTTTTATGGGAAGAAGGGACTGTTTGACGGGGATATCATACCAATACCGTCACAAATTGGTTGGCAGCAGCGGGATTTTTCCTTCTACTCTCCCTTACACCAGGATTCCAAGCAGACACTGGGAACAGTGAATGGAAGGCTGCTACACCCTGCTTAAAAGAAATACACTGAAAGAACTACTGGAAGTTCGTGGAAGGATTGCTAGCAACAAAACCAAGCGGGTCATCATAGCAGAATTAATGGAGCTAGACCAGGAGAACGTGATTGGAGCAACGCCAGCAGTACAAGAGATGGAGACACCAGTGATTCAGGAGGAGTCACCAACCAACAAGCTAATGAGAGAGAAGCTAGCGTGGTTCGGCCCGAACCCAACGCCGGATGTGGTGCTGAAAGTGATGGACCTGTTAGCGAAGGAGGATAAACACATAAGAGACGCAGAACTACAGAAGGATAAACAAATAAGAGACGCAGAGCTACAGTTAAAACTGGCAGCAGTCCAACAAGCAGCCGCACATTCTCCAAACAGTGAGTACAGCACAGCAGACGCAAGGAAGATTCCGTTTAGCGCTTTTAAAGCTTTTGATGAAAAGGACTGTGAGATTGATAACTACCTGGCAGATTTTGAGCGACAATGTAACCTGCACCGAATAGCTAGAAGAGAGTGGGTTTCAATATTGTCAGGCAAACTGTCAGGCAAAGCTTCTGATGCTTTCCGGACTGTGCCAGATCAGGATATCCATAGCTACGCCCGGGTTAAAGAAGCGCTCCTGGCTCGTTATGCAGTAACCCCAGAGTCCCACCGACAGAAGTTCAGGGACTCACGCAAAACCACGAAAGACTCTTACGCGGAATGGGCATGCCAGTTGTCCCTGTCGGCCTCTAACTGGGTTAACAGCAGCCAGGCCATCACCGCAGAGGACATTTTGCAACTAATGCTCCTGGAGCAATTTTACAATCACATCCAGACGGATGTCAAAGATTGGGTGAGAGATCGCAGGCCCATGACTCTACCAGAGGCCGCGAAGTTGGCGGATGAATATGCGGATACTCGCAAGACAAACCAGGTCACACCACGGGTACAACCTCTACGACCAACGGTGCCCTCACACCCACCAGCCGCTAGATACCAACCGCCTAACAGATCGATGACATCGAGCCCTCGCTATCCACGCCAGGAGGACAACGAACAACGCTGCTTCCGGTGCAAACAGTTGGGTCACTTCAAGCAGAATTGCCCCCTGAATGACAACACCAGGTCAAATTGGTCTCAACCTGGGTACCGCCCACCAGCAGCAGCCCATTGTGTAGACTCAGCTTGGGATCCCCAGGAGCTGGGTCAGGAAGAACCATTGGGCACCCCTTACGAAGCCCTCATGGTACAATCTGTTATTACGGACAACAGGGAACACCATTGTCAGCTGGTCATGGGCGACAGCCATGAGCCGGAGGGGCCTTGGAGGGAGCAGGGCAGAAAGAGGCACCGCCAGCTACCCTCCAAGAAGAAGAGGTCCTGGAAGTCATATAACCAGCGGACCTGGGAGGAGAAGAAGCGACTGGAGGAGATGGAATCGCAGCGGGCGCCCCAGATGCGGGCCGAGATGTTCGCCAAGGGCCCACCGGTGGCCCCTTACACCACCACCCAGTTCCTGATGATGAAGGACCACGTGGAAAGCCTGCAGGACATGAGCAAGCAGGATCTGATCCGTGAGTACATAGAGCTGGAGGAGTGCATAAGCCGCATGGAGGAGAACAACCACCTGAGGTCACAGCGGGCTGACCCCCCCAGGCTCCATGAACTGGAGATGGAGCTGGAAAAGCTCAAAGAGGAGAACCGGCGGCTGCGGAGGGAGCAGGGGGTGGCTGACCTTATGGGGCTCTGAGTCCCCTCCCCCCCCGGACTCTGAGCACCAGTGCTACAGCATTTCAACAAATATAACTTTTCCTTTTTATGAATCTCCTGTGATTGTCACTTCAGAGCCATAACCTGCCCCTCCCATGGCGGGACACCTAGACGGCGGCGCACAGACCCATTCGCCGTCTTCACACTGACTTCTGGTGACTCTGCAGATCGCACAAAGACTTGGGGACTGACCGGCGTGTGATCTGACGACCCGGTGACATACCTAAGTCGGAAGCAGTTGCCAAGGGAGGTCAGTCACGCCAAACGGAGTTAACCTCGGACTAAAAGCTCTAAACCCGTCAACCCTATTGGACCAGGGAAGGTCCAACCGGGTTTGCCGGAGCAGGGAGAAAAAGGGGGGCCATTGTGAAGGACTTTTTACCTATATGCTTCAGGTTAATCCTCCCTGCTTGTTTAAGGCTGTTAATGGTATTTACCCTTCTGCAGCCAGTCCTGTTTCAAATGTTAATTGTTCTAGCCCTGTGTTTACTGGTTACTGTGATTAGATAAGTGGCTCATGTTAATTATGCTGATTGCTTCATTGTGGTAATTATCTCTCTATATGCGGAGCCGAACCGGCTAGATACTGATTAGTTCAAAGAAATATCTTTATTTCAAGGGAGCTGTATTGAAGACCCCCCACTGTGTAAGGGGGGGCGGAGATTTGTCATTGTAACAGTTGTAATCACATATAAGCTCTGTTTTTTACTATTAAAAGTCTGTGTTGTTCCAGCCTTAAGCCTTGCCTCATGTATGGATGCTTCTGTGATTTCTTTTATGGGAAGAAGGGACTGTTTGACGGGGATATCATACCAATACCGTCACAGGATGTTATGGGTAACTGCACTTGTACCGATTATCATAAAAAGACTAAGTACATATTTTATCAATAGCAACACAGTTGAGTACCACCTGTGATATTTTTTTTATTTAATTTGCACTGTTAAGTTTTAAGGACAAGCTTTCAGAGTTCCCCCCTTCTAAAGTCCAAGCAGAACAATCAACTTTTAGCAAACATAACTAAGCCTGTTCTTCAAACTGCTGCATAAAACATGCTCATGCTGGCGGCATAATATCTATTATACATGTATCATAAGCAGCTTTTTTCCAAGAAATTCGTTTCATGTTTTGCTATGCCAAGTTGTATGGTAAATTCATTATAATGGCTTTCTTAATGAAGGTTTGGAGTGTGACTATCTGGGATGGCTGCTGGAGCCGGGTACTAGTGTGCAGAAGAGTTTACAGTTTATTGCTTTACAAATCACTCTGGAGATCCGCCAAGAGTGACCCAAGGATTTCAATACACTGTCTGCAAGGTGAAAGGCTGATCAGGTTCAGTTCAGACAAGAGAAAAACGGTCTTGAGCCCATGCCTATTACTTGTGAAGCTGTACATTTAATCTCCAGTGACTCTCGTCTCTACATCAGTTTTCCAATTTACAACCTGTCATTTTCCAAACAGCGCTTATATATTTTCCATTCTCCCCATGTATTGTGTATGCTGCTCTCTGAAACTGTGACAATGGGCTTGTTAGTGACTGCCAGCTCACACCTATCTTTTTTTTTCTTTGGACATTTGTATATATTTAGAATTTTCACCACCTTTTGATAGCTTTTATCTTTGTGTCCTTCGTGCACCCTATTTTCTTGCATCGCATTGAGCGCCATGTGGGATAAAAATAATACCTGCTGGAATCAGCCTAACCCTACTGTAACTGGCAGTTTTACAGCTTACAAGGGTCTC
Source organism: Rana temporaria (assembly GCF_905171775.1). Classification (NCBI taxonomy): domain Eukaryota; kingdom Metazoa; phylum Chordata; class Amphibia; order Anura; family Ranidae; genus Rana; species Rana temporaria. The sequence goes on along the minus strand of NC_053500.1, from coordinate 27,359,603 downwards.
AGGAGAGAAACAGCGTGTGAAATAAGTTTGTTTAAAATAGATAAATAATACTGTATATACTCGAGTATAAGCCGAGGTACCTAATTTTACCCCCAAAAAAATGGGAAACGTATAAGCCTAGGGTGAGAATGCAGCAGCTACTGTAAACAGAAAAGAGGGTCAACAATTCCCATTTGCACGCCTCACTGTGCCCATTTGCACGCCTCACTGTGCCCAACCTCACTGTGCCCATTGCCACCTCACTGTGCCCATTGCAACCTCACTGTGCCCATTGCCACATCACTGTGCCCATTGCCACATCACTGTGCCCGAGTCAGTGTACCTGAAATTCTTGACAGGCTGCGGGCGTCCATTCATTGTTTAAAAGTTGTGGTCTCCTCCTGGTCCCGTTCCGTGATGGACGTTTCCCAGCAGCCTATCACAGACGTCTTCTCATCCTCGGACTCAGTTTCCCAGCAGACACTGTGTTCTGTGTTTCGCCAATCACGGATGTCTTTTCATCCTTGGACAAGAAAACGTCCGTGATAGGCGGAACACTGGACACAGTGTTTGCTGGGAAACGTCTGTCATGGAAGGGACAAGGGGGAAGCTGCGACTTTAAACAATGGACGCTTGCAGCCCTCCAGGTACGCTGACTCGAGTATAAGCCGAGGGGTGTATTTTCAGTCCTAAAAAAAGGGCTGAAAAACTCAGCTTATACTCGAGTATATATGGTATATATTGAGCTCTAAGTGCCTGTTCAGACATAAATGTGCATAAAATGCATTAAACATTTTGAAAAATGAGCGTGCAAAACCCTGTGTCATATATTAAAACTTCTGGCGTATATATATATATATATATATATATATATATATATATATATATATATATATATATATATATATATATATATATATATATATATATATATATATATATATATATATATATATTAGTCCTTGTAGGATTTCATTCTGAATACAATTACAAATGTACACTAAATTCCCTAAAACCCTTTACAGCATTGGGGGGTTGAATAATTTTGAACACAACTGTATATATATACACACACACACATACATCCATCCATCCATACACACACATACAGTGTGCATTCAAGGCCTTATAGCAGTGGTTCTTAACCTGGGTTCGATCGAACCCCAGGGGTTCGGTAAGTGAGTCTCGGGGGTTCGGCGGAGGTCACACAGGGCTGCTGGTACAAGGCAGGGGCGGACGGATGCCCTGGGGGATAACATTTCGTATAGGAGGGGGGGCGCAGCCACAGGTGAAGCTCTGCCACGGCCGTGGCCGCCAGCGCGGCCAGCGGCACTGTACAAATTGTGTGCCGAGTGCACTCCTGCATCCGGGACCGTCACCTCCCGGCTCCCTTTCCTGTCTGCTGCAGCCTGTTTACTCCCCCTATGAAGGAGTCTCTTGGTCCCTTCCAGCGGCGTGACGTCACTCCACTCACGGCCGGAAGGGGGGGACTCGGAGCGCTGCGCAGAGAGCTGTGTGTCGGCGCTGCCTGTGACGAGCTAGAGAGGCAAGGACTAGTCTTGAGGAGCCTGCCTGACTAGTGGAATTTGAACCTAGCAGACAGTGTGCTAAAAAGGACTACTGAACTTGTTTAAAAGTAAGTAGAACATGTTAAGAGCATATAATTAAATGGCTGGATTGGGGGGGGGGAGGGGAGGAGGCTGACTGAGGTGAGGTGACCAGCACTTTATTAATATAAAATGGCAGATTAAAAAAATGTTTTTGTGTTATTTTAAATAAGCCTTCTCTGACTAGCAAAAACAATATATATATAAATTGCAGCCTCACTATGCCATCAATTGTCGCCACTGTGCCCATCACACGCAAAATCATATTTTATTTTTCCAATTAAGAAGGGTTCGGTGAATTCGCATATGAAACTGGTGGGGTTCAGTAAATTTTTTCCCCTATAAAGAACCACTGCTTTATAGGGAAAAAAAGTTCACAATATGAAAACCACTTTTAAACAACCAGGTATGAGTAAACATCTAGTACAGGTTGCATCTAAAATTATTTGTATCCACAACCTGTAATACAGTTCATATACATATATCCAAGGATATATAGACACATAGTCGGCACTGGGGGGTGGTTTGTATATTTCAGTGAACAATGGAGTTTCCTTTTGACTTTTTAGCTTTCTTTTATATCACCTGTGAATGTATTTCATCCTATTTTAATACATAATATCTGGGACTTGAGAGTGATTGCCAAGTTCATTGCTGGTCCAAATGGAAAGTATAATGTCTAGTTTGTACACATTGGGGTGGATTAACTAAAACTGAAGGGTGCAATCTGGTGAAGCTCTGCATAGAATCCAATCAGCTTCCATGTTTTTTTTTTTCTTCCAATAACAATTTTATTGATCAAAAAGTTAGTACATACATAACTCACAGTCTTCCAAAAAAAAAAAAAGTAAGGTTGCAGATAAAGACAACATAACAAGAAATGAGAAAGGCACAGTAATATTAAAAACCGAGTGCTCAATACCTTTGCTTACTATAGTCTGCAGTAGCAGCTTGTCTATCGTTTTCGGTAGCGCCAATGTGGCGGGGTGCAAACTTGCCCTCGTTTATAAGGACTGCCTGTGTGTTGTGGCTAGAGTGATCAAGAGGCCTAACAGATGCATATCATGTCAATCAGAGTCACTAGGGGACTCCAAAGTCATGGAGGGGAGAAAGAAAAGGGGACAGGAAGAAGAAAAGAGGGGGAAAGAGTATAGGGACAGAGTACAGAGAGATTGTCATCACTTCGGGCTCAAGGCGGGTCCTCCCGGCGGTGCCACAGCTCCCAGACAGCATCATGTGCCTCCATCTGGTCCCAGCTTCCATGTTTTATTGGCAAAGCTTAATTGACCAAGCTAAAGCTGATTGGCTTCCATGCACAGCTGCACCAGATTTTGCATTCTCCAGGTTTAGTAAATCACCCCCATTGCCACTTTGAGATTTTAGCAAGGACAATGAAAATTGAGCACCAGTCTAACGCCTGATATTTTTTTTTAAATCAACAGCTTTTATTAAAATAACCAATGGTCCTGTCATTATGGTTCTTGTTCTGAAACCTCCTAGGGGTTAGCCTGTCAAACACTCTGTAAGAACGAGTGAACACACATTGGACATGTATGGTCCACAAGCATAGTCCAATGTATGGAAGATTTTGAATCCCATTCAAAGTTTCATTGCAGTCTTTGTCCCCATTAGGAATATTTCTCACAACATTTTTATAAGAGTGAGAGAGGGTAAGAATATATGACAATGTTTTTATAAGAATAAAAGACATCCATTCATCTAGGACACTAGAAAAGAACTGAAGCATGGTAGGAGTGGGAGAGATTATAATAGCTTTTTTGTGTGTGTTAAATTATCCTGTAGGCAGCAGAATATCCCATACATCTCAAAATTCCTTTTTGACCCTAAATTATTGATTTGGAAAACATGTTTTAGTAGAGTGAGGAAGATCATTTGCATAGGTTTTAATTACGGTAGCAGAAATATGAAGGCAGTGGTTTGGGGTCAAATTGTTAAGCTATACATTATACATTTTAAATACTGGTAAGTTTATGCAAGTAGTACCCAACCCTTCCCCAACAGGTATCAGGGCTGGACTAAGACCTTCCTTCTCTGAGCTGGCCACTCAGCTGTCGGCTAATTGCCAGCTCCTATCTCTCCACAGTGACTCACCTGTTGATGATGTCCTGCCTACTTAAGCCGTCCAGCTCAGTTGCTCTCTGCCTTCGCCTTGGTCAACAACACATCTCCTACATTCCCGTTGAAGACTTGCTTGGCTGACGTTCCTTCTGGCTCCAGATCCTGCTTGCTGTTCTACTACGTTTACCTGACATTTGGCTTGGCTGACTATCCAATCCGGTTCCTGAACTCTGGCTATGTTTTGACTACGCTTACTCTGTTAATCTTTTTATTATTATTATTAAACAAGTATGATTTAACTGTACTTCTGGCTTGGTCTGATTCATGGTTTCTGACAACAAGTAAATTAAAGTTTACCTTTCACATGGAAGGTTTTATTTAAGACTCAACACTAAAATTCTTGCTTAGCCCCAGTTGTAACTATTCTTCTCTTAATATATTGCTCACAGAACATATGAAAAACAATCAGCACATAAGAATTAGGTTTATCAGGAATTGGACATAAATTAAAACAAAATCTGCAAATTAAAGCAGCTAGATCCTAATCCAGTCTAATGCCAGTAAGAATCAGAAGTTCCTTAATGTAATATATGGCCTGCACCTGTTCTTCTCAAGGACAGATGGAAACGCTTTGATATTTTGCCAGTCTGGACAGCTCTCTCCATCCTTCACACACAACATGTATTTTGATAACCACCTCTACAGGTCATGTTTCCCTGTAATATAAGCCACCAGGGGGCAGCTATTTTAGAGAGGTAACTGCTGAGAGTGTGGGCATTGACATTTTCCTGTGCCAGGCAAGCTAAAGGAGGCCCTTCAAAATAACTTTTCAGCTCTGTAAGAAATTAAATAACATTTTAATTAAAATATCAGAGATAGAAAATAAGATTTTTTTTTTGGATCAATTCCAAGCTGTTTAGTTGTGAACTGCCACACCACAGGTGGCTTTTTATTTCAACAGCCCTCCATGGATACAGCATCCACGCACATAACTACTAGTATCCTAAGAGAAACATACAATGAAAGCATAATAGTCTATGTTCCACACAATGCGTGCCAACCTGCATCTTGGCCTTCACCTCCTTTTTCATTACCACATATATTCCCTTAGAAACTTCTTGTAACCTTGTACAGCTGAGCCAGTAACAAATCAAAGTACAGAGCTATAACAGAGACAGCAATAGCAATATCATAAAAAGTGTTTCACTGTTTTACACTTCTCATTGGCAAAAAAAAAAAAAGCCAAAGTAATCATCTCAGAACCATAGTACATGCTAAGAAGAGTAGAGGGAAAAATAAATGGCAAAGATGTCTTGCGACACCATCTGTGTGATCTCAACAGTTTTGTGCTTCATTAAAAAAAAAAAAAAAGTGAATATGTGGCCAGGCTATAAACATTTAAATATTTACATTTTCTTAACAAGCGCTAAATATGCCTTAATACAGGTCCTCATTATCCTCTGTGGCTGCAGGAACTGTGGAGTAATTTATCCTCAAAGTTTACAGCAGAATCACTGAAGTTGCCCAAGTCCCTGTAATGCAACTCTACTTCCCCTTCCAGCAGCGACTCAGCAGCCTGAGACACAAGCGGGCAACAGATGAAGTCAGAGTAAGAATAAAAGTAAAAACTCCTGTAATCAACCTTAAGGTACATTAACCTGCAATAACTGTAACAGTGGCAGCCTGATCATTAGGGGCAAAGGACTCTGCCCCCCCATTCATGCATCCAGCCCCCTAATCTACATGCAGGGTGCATGTATTCCAATTGGGGGGGGGGCGGGGGTTTATTGAAGCACGTGATCAGAGCCAGAGGCTCTAATAAGCTTCAAAAAAGGGTGGGCTTGGGGCGCAGAGCACTGCGCTCTAGGCCCACCCAGTTGTGTTACAATGGCTAATGAATATTCAATATTGTAACATTGATTCTCCTCCCAGCCAATCGGAAAGTGGGTCAATCGACCCGTCACCCAATAGGCCAAAAGGAGATTCGACCGGATTGGCCATGAGGGAGGAGACACTGGGGAGCACTGGCCCGGAGTGTGGGGGTAAGTGCAAGCCCTGACTGACTGGCAAGAGGGGTTCTAAGCCATCTGTGGTCATGGTGGGTGGCGGCGGGTGGATTTTTTGGTGCCCATCCCCCCAAAAAAACAACAGCCGCCACTGCTGGACATGTTATCTATGGCAAACTCAAAATGATTAACAATAAGAGTGAACCTTACTGTATTAATGAACTTTACATCACTGGATCCCAGTAGACAGCAGTAGTACACAATAATTTGTACAATGCAGTTTTGCCTAAATTAGGGGCACTGAGGCAGCAAAAGGTGGGACCAGGCTGACAATTTAGCAAAACTGGTACTTATCAGAACTAATCATGGAAAAGTGTATCCACCAAGTACTGTGCCAAACATCTTGGGATAGTACATGCTCACAGAAATTAATTGGATGGTTGTCATGGTACTTGCAAAGTGCTATTAGGCACCATTGAGGCTAGAAGAATGGCGAGTGCCTAAGCGGTATCACATGTGTGGAAGTCCCTTACTCAGTGCTGGGACAAGGTCATCTAGAGCCCAGGCCAAACATGCCAAAAAACATGATTGCTAATCGGCATGCTCACCCTCTAACCACCCAGCTCAAATCCTCTCTCCCCATATTCCCCCAGCACAAATCCCTCTCCCCAAAAAAAGATAAAACTAATTCCCCCTCCTAGCACAAATCCTCTACCCCTCAACATTCCCCCCCAAGCACAACCCCCCCACTCTATACCCCCCTTCCAGCCCAAATTCCCCTCCCAAATTTCCCCTCCTAGCACAAATACCCCCAATCACCAATCACTCCTACTAGCACAACACCACCCCTTCTCCCCAAAAAAATCCCCTCTAGCATATTACTTTTATAGCAGAAACCCCACTAACCCCCCTCTTAGCACAACTCCTCTTCCCCATCCCCCCTCCCAACACAAATCCCCCCAAATTAGCATTCATAGCACACCTCCCCAAATCTGCCCTTCTAAAACAATTCTTAACCTCTGCCACCCCCCAAATTCCCCCACCCAACACAAATCCCCTCCCCTCAATCTCCTTGTGGTGCCCCCCACCCCACATAATACCACAGTGCCCAGGGCAGCCTCTCCTCCTGCCCACCCCTTGTCCTGGCCCTGCCCTTACAGCTTCTGACCCTGAAATGCATATTATAAAGGTTAGCTTTATTTTTTTTATAAACATTCAAACTTTACAGCCCTGAAAACCCACCTCTCAGTTGTCTTAATTGCACCTTGATAACTTAGCAGCCATATGCCTGAAAACACACATGGATTTGTGTTATTAGCTCTTTAATATTGACTGTATCTGTCCCATAAAACAGCTGCTATGGATGCTCAGCTGGATGCAAAGAAATGTGGAGATATGTGAATACCTTTTGTTTTGCATAGAAGACTTGTGTTATGGAAAGTTCTAAGTACTTACCGGTCTCTCCCCAGATGGGTAGATACTCATCTTGCTGGATGTCCAACATGATTTCCAAGCCGTTTCCTGTCCCTCCTTTCACAGTGGTGAGCGGAGGCCGACCATCGTGTCCAGAATTGAACATGTAACATTTCCCGTACCTTGTGAACACCTGAAGAGACAGAAGAGAGGAATGGCCTTAATAATTTATTCTAAAGCAAAAAGCAAACACAGGTAAAATATCGATAAGTGACATGTTGAGAAACATACAACAAAGTTACCCCCTACGGTTTTTCCACCAGAAAATGACACCTAAACCCCCAATTACTGCACTGCATTTGGGTGTTCTTGTGCTTTCTGTTTATTTATTTTTTTATAACTACTACTAGGTTTATGACTTTATGAAAAACACTACTTGATAAGAAAAAATGTAAGTACATTCGTCCTATTATATAGAACAATTGAATATTGTGGAGGCAATATGGACTTTCGTGGTACGGTATGAATTACAAAGTCAATTTACAAAAATATAAATGTATTTTACAAAATCATACATAATAAAATCATCCTTAAATACTTAGGGCCAGATTCACAAAGGAGATACGACGGAGTATCTCAGATACTCCGTCGTATTTCTCAGAGTATCTATGCGACTGATTCATAGAATCAGTTACGCATAGATAGCCAGAAGATCCGACAGGTGTAATTGACTTACACTGTCGGATCTTAGGATGCAATACCACGGCCGCCGCTGGGGGGAGTTTGCGTCGGGTATGCAAATTAGGAGTTACGGCGATCCACGAAGATTTTTCCCGTCGTTACGTCGTCGCAAGTGTTAGATTTCCCTTCGCAAAGATAGGGCACCTTTAATATGGTGGAAAAGTACTCCACCATGTTAAAGTATGCCCGTCTTTCCCGCGTCGCTTTTGAATTATTTTTAATTTTTTTCTTTTTCCCGGCGTAAGTGCTTTGTTGACGTCGCAATTCTCAAAGCGTCGGCGCGTCGTAATTTCGCGCAAAGCACGTCGGGAAATTTGCGACGGGAGCATGCGCAGTACGTCCGGCACGGGAGCGCGCCTAATTTAAATGGTACCCGCCCCATTTGAATTGGACCGCCTTGCGCCGGACGTGTTTACGATACACCGCCGCAAATTTCCAGGTAAGTGCTTTGTGGATCGGGCACTTAGACTGAAAACTTGCGGCGGTGTAACGTAAACGGTTTACGTTACGCTGCGCCGCGGGTATGTGAATCTGGCCCATAGATCCTAGGCCCGGATTCAGAAACGAGTTACGACAGCGTATCTCCGGATACGCCGTTGTAACTCTGAGTTGCGGGGTCGTAACTATGCGACTGATTCATAGAATCAGCTACGCATAGATTTCCCTAACATCCAACCGGCGTAAGTGTCTTTACACCGTCGTATCTTAGGCTGCATATTTACGCTGGCCGCTAGGTGGCGCTTCCGTATATTAATGCGAGGAATATGCAGATGATGTAGATGATGTAGATGATGTAGATACGCCGATTCACAAACGTACGTCTGCCCGGCGCATTTTTTTACATCGTTTACATTAGGCTTTTATGCTATATGAGGGGTATCCTATGTTAAGTATGGACGTCGTTCCCGCGTCGAATTTTGAAAATTTTACGTCGTTTGCGCAAGTCGTTCGCGAATAGGGCTGTAAGTAAGTTACGTTCACGTCTAAAGCATTGACGCTTTGCGGCGGAATTTTGAGCATGCGCACTGGGATTCTTTCACGAATGGAGCATGCGCCGTTCGTAAAATACGTCAAATACGTGGGGTCACAGTGGATTTAGATAAAACACGCCCACATCATCCACATTTGAATTAGGCGGGCTTACGCAGGACCACATACGTTACGCCACCGTAACTTAGGGTGCAAGTTCTTTCTGAATACGGAACTTGCGCCCTAATTTACGGCGGCGCAACGTATCTGAGATACGTTATGCCCCGCCGATAGATACTCCAATGTATCTGAATCCGGGCCACAGACTTTGGATGCTGCTACATGTAAAACATCCATTTAACTGACATACAAGGGACTTTAGATATAGATAGTCATTCCGCACTGGATATATAGAAACTAAGGTTTATGACTTTGTGAAGCATACAGTATGTTGTTTCTCTGATGGGTTTCAAATTCTAAAGTGGAACTGTGAGGTTTTCATTCAAGAACATGACTTTTCTATGAGATCCCATGTTATTTTCACTACCGTGCTGCCTACTTGCCTTGACACTCGCTTATAAAAAACACAATGAAGGAAATGTCTGTTATCCACAGCAAACAAATCCATTTTTTAAAATAAAAGCATATCTGTTGCTATGGGGAACTTGTACACTTTTTATTTTATTTTAATTATAGACGCACTTATTTAAAGGCTGCCAACCAACAATGTACTACAGCCTCAGAAAGCTTCTTGCATTTATGACCACATTACAGACAATATTCAGTTTAAGTTTAAGATGTGAGTGGTTGCTGGACAAAGACAGATTTTTATTTTGCTGTCAAAGTCACACAGGGTCATAAGAAATATAATTCTATAGAGTGTATACAGAAAAATTGTATATAGCGTCATATAAATGGAAGGGTTCATTGAGATTCTGTCATTACAGATGCTGCATGTATAAAAGTGTTAAGCCCTGGAATAGAATCTGATTTTCCTGCCGGGGTGTACTAATTTCCTGCTTCATTCTTTGCTCAAAGACGGCAGCGAATATATGATGGTTTTTTATTACTGAAGACATTTTACACAAAATACACAGAGGCGACATATGGGAACTCCTTTGGGTCCAATTCACCTCATCTCTCTCACCTTTTGAGATAAGGCTTTGCTCCTAAATTACTCCAGCACAGGGCTGATTTATAGGATAAGGCAGACCGTATCTGCTTGGCTTTCTTTATTGCAGCAAGGAATGGAGAGATAGTTCCAACAATAAAATGTTAGGAGAGGCCCTGACAGAGAATGAGATGATATTTGGGGAGAGGAGAATAATAAACCTGGAAATGTAACCACAGTGACACTTCCTTTCTTTATCTTCCACCTAGAGAAACGTGCAGCTAATGGTTCTATCCATAGGATTCATCATCTGCAAACATAGTCAAAGTCACCTCTGAGAAGACAGAGTAGAGCTGCCCGATAATGAGCAGCAGAGATGACGGAGGCAAATCTTATAAATTACATTGCATTCTGGCTTTCCAATGTGTGGTGACAACTAGATCGCTCACAGTCCTGGTGATTTTTAGCTGCAGACCACTTCCAAGTGTGAAATTGTTGAATATTGCATAGCCTACCTGTTCCGAGTGTCACTCCTTTAATAAGGAAAACCATGGGGGAAATTGCTTTCCTAAAAAGTAGATCTCCAGGTTTTAGTGCAATTTAAATACTTTGCTTGGACCAGCTTGGTCCAAAATAAATATTTAAATATCAGTGTAGCACTACCCCCGAAGGAGCTGCTGGTTTGTTTTGGGCGGCATGTTACCTCGTGTTTCTCTGACGTCTAGGGGTGATTGGTGAAAGATGTAGTAACGGAATGTTCACGACATGTGTCTTTTTCTGTGCTCTTTATTACCCAGGCGGGTAAAAACAATAAACTTGGTGAAGAGTAGAGGTTTAGAAGAGATCAAAATAAGAGATCCAGATGTCAGAAATAGGGAAACAGTCCTGCTCCCACGTGTAATGTCTATTTCACCACTCCAGCCTGAGTGGGTACAGTGCACCTGGACAGGCCTCTCTCTCTCTGGCCTGGCAGTCATAATGTCACTAGAACCTTAGGAAAACGTCTCAGCCACAGACCCTCCTGGTAAATGAACAGCGGGGATAATCCTCCTTAGCAGACCTGCCACCTGGATCTCCTTCAGGTAGTTTTGAATTAGGGTACCGACTGACGGGGGGCCAACATCCAGCCTTTCAGTGTCTGGTTCCCCTTTCCCCTGGTCCCCAATGGATAGTCAGGCCCCTATCGGAACACCAGCCTCTCTTGGTACTCCTCAGGCAGACTCTCCACTGTACGGGCTCCTCCAACTGGATGGACAACCCAGGACCTTCTTAGGTGGGACCCAGTCGATTACTGAGTCCCCAAGCAGCAGATCAATTGCTCTGGGCATACGTGGTCCCGAAGCCAGGATCCTTGCGTTGCACGCCCAACCCCGGCCCGGAAGGCCATTCGCCAGGGCGACGTGAAGTGGCTACCCTAAAGGTGGGCGCCACAGGAGGAGAGACCCAGGAAAATGGCGTCTGCCTCATTAATACCCTCTCCCAGCATGCACAGCGAGGCCAAACCCTCCTTATAGGCTGCTGGGCAAGAGCACCCAAACCTTGACTCCACTTCTGCCACCTGCCGACCTGGGGTGAGATCAGCACCCCAGAAACAACAGAATGGACCCACAGCACAGCCAAGCTGAGACAGAGGCCCAAATTTACACAAATCAACATGGTCAGAGTTGAATAACTCTCTGACCCCTCTAAATTTAACATAGCACCGGTACTGGAAAGTGACCAGGCGCTACATCAGTAAAACCTGGGGGGTATTTTAAAAACATACTACTACAACCAAATCTTATATTGTTGGTTTTGGACAGAGTGTGGAGGATTTAGAGCCCCTGGCAGGTGTTAAAGGGTGCATGTATCCTCGTTGAGGTAGTTTCACCTCACTTTGTTCTGTGGGGCACCATTTGTCAAGACAAAAACTCTCAAATGAGTACACAGAAGGCAATACAAATCACACAGAGGTTCTAATGCCTTTTTGGTACATGTTGGGGAGATTCCCTCTGACATCTGCCAAGGAAGTTAGAAGAACTCTCCGCAAAAAGAACACAGACAGCAAAAAAGTTAGCAGACATTCTAACCCTTCCCCAGTCTATTCGGGTGGCTTCTCAATTTAATAAATCCTGGAAATATCAACATGAAACCAGGCAAAATGTGAATATCATTATAGCAAATAGTTCAGCTGCACCCCCCCCCCCCCCACACAAAAAAAACAAAACATAGCTCTTATTCTGTCACAGTTGAAGAAAGTGAAAAGACAGCACTGGACCCAAAGGGTTATCTTACTGGTATTGTCATCTTAAGGTATTGAAGTTGGTGTAAATGACATGGTTAATGGGCAGGCAGCCTCTACACTCCAGAGGATCTCCACAGTCCCCTTGGCTTGTAGTATAATGTAACAAGAATGGAAACTGAAGAGCCACACCACTGCCAAGAGGTCACTTATGATTCTCACAAGCCCTGAGAGTGTCCTGAAGCAGAGTGTAACGAAAGTCCCACACTCTGCTTGAGTGCTTTCGTCATATACCACTTCCTCCTAGTCCAAATCTAGATATCATATATTCCAACCGCTGACAGCGACAAACAAGACGATACTTGCTTGATTTCTGAACATGGACTGTTTATTAGAACCAGAATACAAGTCTTATATACAGTAGAAGAGGAGGTTCCTACCTCCTTCTGCTCATAATACTTTATCAATACACTTGTAACCAGAAACATAAATTAACATGAGCTAATTAGCTAATCCCTTATAGCAGCCAATGCGACTCCATGCCCTTCTGAGCTTCACACAGCAGATGATACATTATCATAAGTATAAACACAGGACACCTTCACACAATAGCAGTTGCTCCAGCAGGAGTCGGCCCGCCTCCTACATTGTAAAGAGGCTAATGTGATCAGCTCTCTCAACTAACATGTTGCGTTCAGAATCAAACAAACCAAGAATAGTCTATACATATATCCTGGGAGATAAATATTACTGTCCCATTTTAAGTAATCGAAGATATATTTTCTCAGTAACCCTGTGCCAGGATGACACAGGGTGACTTGGACGTAAGAGGTGCATGGGGAGCTAAAAAAAAAAAGGGTTTCCCAACCTTTCCAAGGGATTCTGGGTTCCACAGGTCCTCCCGTCACGCAGAGCTCAGGCATGTATCAGTCATGGTCAAGATATCCTCCTTTACATATGGAACCAAGAAGTTCCCAACATCCCTGACCCCAGCTGCCTGGTACACAATTTGTAAAATCTTTGGTATCAGTTGTGCTTCCGGTACAGGCACTCTTAAACCCAACAACCACTGTTGATGAAAGTCATTTGATGATATTTAGCATGTGTTTAGACTGATTTTGACTTTGTTAGGATAATATCCCTTCACGTTGGGGACAACAGATGGATGCATCAATGTCAGTTTTCCTTCATCTCCCAGAGGATCCAAAATTTGGACTAAACATATGGTAAAAACATGGTTTTCTGATAAGACATAAACAGACGTTTAATCAGCAGGCCCCATTTTTTCTGAGCATTATTCTCTTACCTGTCTAAAACATTCAGTATCCTGACATAGAACTATAGGAGGCCCACTAGAGAGTGACTCTGCTGATCAGCAACAAAAGAAAAAGGACAGAATTAGACCCCTCACAGGACTTCTCCAGTGGTCTGTCCTTTGGCACGCCTGTGCCTTATTACTGTTTGCAAAGGCAATATGTCTGCCCTACCTGTTACATCACAGGACCGGGACTGGGGAAACTTTTGTGTTAGACTTTGCATTTGGAAAGATCGATAGGGTGACTTTCTCCCTTAACTGATGTAACAGAACAGAGCTTTAAGTGAATATTGGCTTTGGATCGAAAGGATGCCCATCCAAGCAAAGTCTGCTCAGCCCTAATTAGCAGCACACTCATTGCCTGGCCAGTATAATACCAGTCTTGTATGATGGGCACAATGCCACAAATAATTATGCCAAAGCTACACGAGTGACTGCAATCGATCTGTTTAAAGCAGGACAATTTTTATATGAACGTATATTGAAGAAGACAGCGGGAGACCAATCTGACAGCTCATTAAAAGTCTTGAGCAAAGGGAAACATTTCCATGCACGCCACTGTCATCCAGTTTGTAAATCACAAGGGATTTTAATTATCTTACAATATTTCAAAGTAGAAGTATTTTTCACATATGTTTTTGCATGTCTAAGAAAAGCTTGTTCACGCACAGATGGAAAGGGATTCAACTACAGATCTTGCCTTGATCTTCATAAGCTCTGTCTATCTCAAACGTAGGCTTCTGTTGGCATGTTTTATTAGCATGTTGAGGAAAGATATAATGTACAACAGTCCCTGCTTTCATCTCAATTTCTAACGTCTTCTAGGTGGCCCTACTGACAGCTCAGTCAGTGGAAAAACAATGTGATTGCTGGTAAACCGATGCGTGTTCCATCTTGGGAAACCACTCATTCTGTAAAGAGTACTGGCTAAGCACTATAACATGATGAGAATGGATGTTGTATACTGTACATGCCCATAGGGACCATATGTAAAATATCATACTCAGAACATAAGCTGTAACTATATCTGTAAAGCCAGTAGATATACCTACATCTTTAAATCCAACATGTATAGCTCCATCTTTACAGCCAAAAGAGGCACTTACTGCTATTATAGACCAAAATCAATAACTTAAAAACCTGCTTGACCTTTTCGCACAGATTTTTTTTTATAGGAATTGCGGGTCCACATTAGGGGTGCGCGTATATATACACTGTATATATTAGCATTGAAAAATCTGATATAAGTGGCTGGCAGGTTACTAAGGTGATGTTATTTTGAGCATAAACACAAACACATGATACGACCTTATAGCTTAGGGTACAGGCACAAGAGTACCCGGTGTATTTCCCCAGATTGGCCACTTGTATCACTCTAGTTGGCATTGAGAGCAGAGGGGGAAGTGTAGTATTCTAAGTAGCTGCTATAGGCATTTAAAATAGTAGTGGGATGTGACCATATATAGTGAAGTATTGCCAGCACTGACCACGGCAGTGTGGCGCACCTTAGGAAGCAAAGAGTCTTGGTGGGCGTCTGTTGGGTCATCATGGAAAGTGTCTGTAGAACCAAGTTACAGAAAGGATATAGGCTGTGAGGTTCTATTGCTTGGAACTTAGAAGGGGAGAAAGCAGGGGAGGAAAGATGGAGGACTTTTGGGACTAATCACTTTTGCTTAGGATGCAAGACTCCTCAAACAATTTGCAGAACAATAATGAGAAGAGAGTGAATCTCAAGGAATGTGTCATCACCTCTGGGATGACTAAAGAACGTAAATAGACTGAGTAATTAGTGGTCGATGGTCCTAATAAAGATATGGCACCTCATCCCTGGTTTAGTTGGAAGAAGGGATTTGGGGGATTATTGCGGTGCCAACAAATAGAAACCAAACATATCAAATGTGATATCTATTTGGTTTCTATTTGTTGGCACTGCAATAATCCCGTACCCCCCAAATCCCTTCTTCCAACGTAAATAGACTGATACAGTAAACAGTTAAAAGGCTCTTGTCATTTGAACTCTTCCTTCTCCTAACCTCAAGATGGGGATGCTTTCTGAAAATGGATGTACAGTGTGAGGCTTTGATTGGTGTCCATTGCCATAAGGCCTGAAGAAGGTATGGAACAGACTACTTGGTGGATGATGCTTATGCCAGGACAGGAACCTCACAGTGTATGCTTGTGTACCAACAGTTTCCAAGGGGTAACTCGAGTAGGATCCCATATCCAAAGTACCCTGGTAGATCTATGGTGGAGCAGGAAAGTGTTAAGAGTGCCCGTGCTCCCCCACCACTTGGTAAGTTGTACATCTGGAGGACATGCAGCCCAGCACACAGTTCCAATTACACAAGAATACACTATATGGACAAAAGTAAAAGCACACTTTTCCAAATTATTACTCTCAGGTGCACAAAGCATGTCTAATAAAGACATGGTTTGAAGAGTTTAGTGGAGGAATCTGACTGGCCTATACAGGCCAACCCTTGTTCCACAACAGTACCTGACTTCATAAATGCTCTTTTGGCTGAATAGTCACAAATTATCACAGACACGCTTCAAAATCTCACAAGAGGAAAGAAGGGAAATTTCCCATTTAATTGCTATGGTTCTGAAATAAAATGACCAACAAAGTCACATAGATTTGATGGTCAGGTGCAACAAACTTTTTGACACATACAGTATACATAATTTTGTTTTGAGTTTTTTGCAACTATTAAATGTCCCTTAATCCATGCTTAAAATGCAATGTTCTGCAGGGCTCAGCAAATTAGTACAAGTAATGAAGAATATGCCCTAAATGCAGATACATTAATATCGGCAAGAAACAACATTGACTTGCAACCTCTGATTTCTGCAGCATAGTGCAGCCACACCGCAGACAGTCACAATTTAACATATCTTTTTTATATCCACGTACTTAAAGCCTCATCTATAAATGGCTCTAAAACTGACAAGAACATTTATTATTGTGTTCGTTTTAAAGAAAATCTGTATAATAATGAGTTAGAAAGCAGCGGAAATTTGTTTTAAGAAGTAAAAGAAATCATGCAGTCACTTACAAAGAAATTTAAATTGTGTTTCCTCTAATCATAAAATTATTATTAAAATAAGAATTGCTATGAAAAGAGTGAATGCCATTCTGCTGTAGATGAAAGTCTACATCCTGACAATCAATAAGTGTTCTTTATCTCCGCGTTTTCATTTGAAAATATTATAGGGAACCTGTTCGATCGCAGATGTTGGAGCAGCCATTGATGCCTGGCGTTTGAAGGTGCCCAAGTTTCAGGCTGCCTTCCTCATCGTTTCTTCTCTACTTAATGGGGTTGATGCAGGGCCGATCCTAGGTAGGGTGCACAGGGTGCATTGCACCCAGGTGCCTGCATAGGTGAGGGCGCCGAACATCTAAAAGACCCTCTAACAGAAGTCCTCTCTGTGTCCATCAGAGAGGCCCTTCTCCAGGTCCCAATAAAGTACTCTGCTTCTCTTCCTGTATTTTGTTTATTGTTAAGAGATCATGTAAGGATCCCAGGTTAATGACAACTTTGTAGGGGAGCATCTCTGTGGTTGAGTCATTGCCATAGAAACATTAGTAAAGGGGAGGAGTTAGTAAAATGACGACGCCCATGTGGGGACGCCAGAAATATTTCTGCACCCAGGCGCCTGTGACCCTAGGATCGGCCCTGGGTTGATGTACTAAAGGAGTGGAGGATGTCCAAATAGCAAAGTAAATGATCACTTTGCAAAATCAATAAAGTTATTAAGAGGAACTTTATATGCTTAATCATGCAAATAAATAAATAAAAACACGCTCAGTGAACATTCACTTTGCCGACTGAAGAGTAAACAGTGTCTATACCTTTTTATTGTAGTTAATCCATTGAGTCAATGACAAAAAAAAAAAAAAAACAGTTTGAAGGTTGAAAGCTTGGGTTTACTTGTTTTGAGTCAGTGACCCGCCAAGACATGCAATAAGAAAAAGTAAGCCATTTGTTGAACTTACACAAAAACAAGGCAAAGGCATTATTAAAAAAATACTTTATTATTCCACATTCCTTGTTATCTAGTCATCTTTAATTTGATCAGTGTGACACAAGATCTGTTATGGGAGCTTTTTCTCCTATCGCTTCCAGGAGCTGCGACGCATGGCGAGGGATCTCCTCCCCCTTCCTGAGGTGGGTGGATACTCCCGCTTCACACGTCGACGTCACGCCATCTGCGCCGGACATGCAATGACATGGTCTGTGTCGCCTATGCACCGACAGGTTATTGTCCACCTGGCGGCCGATTGGAGGAATCCATTTGGTGCGACCTGGGGGTCCTAGTAGATGATAGGCTCAGCAATGGCATGCAATGCCAAGCTCCTGCTAACAAAGCAAACAGAATATTGGCATGCATTAAAAAGGGGATCAACTCCAGAGATAAAATTATAATTTTCCCACTTTTCAAGACTCTGGTCCGGCCGCACCTGGAGTATGCTGTCCAGTCCTGGGCACCAGTCCTCAGGAAGGATAAATTGGAAATGGAGCGATTACAAAGAAGGGCAACAAAGCTATAAAAGGGTCTGGAGGATATTCGTTATGAAGAAAGGTTGCAAGCACTGAACTTATTCTCTCTGGAGAAGAGACGCTTGAGAGGGGATATGATTTCAATTTACAAATACCGTACTGTGACCCCACAATAGGGATACAACTTTTTTTGTGGAAGGGAGTTTCAGAAAATTAGAAGAAAAAAGAGGTTTAACCTTAAACTACGTAGAGGGTTCTTTACTGTAAGAGCGGTTAGGATGTGTAATTCCCTTCCACAGGCGATGGTCTCGGCGTGGGGCATTGATGGTTAAAAAAAACTATTAGATAAGCACCTGAACGACCACAACATACAGGGATATATAGCCATGGTGCTATGATGATTGATGCGCTAACACCAGCCATTTCCCCAACAAATTGCCATCGAAAAGCCAAATAACAGCCCCCACCCCCCGGCCTTGGCACGATTTTATTCCACAACGCCAGTCCTCAGTGCCAAAAAAATTGGGGACCACTGCTCTATGGGAAAAACAAAGCAGAGAAGAAGGCGCTTCATAGTTACATAGTAGGTGAGGTTGAAAAAAGACACAAGTCCATCAAGTCCAACCTATGTGTGTGATTATATGTCAGTATAACATTGTATATCCCTGTATGTTGTGGTCGTTAGGTGCTTATCGAATAGTTTCTTGAGACCATCGATGCTCCTCGCTGAGAACACCCCTGTGGAACGGAATTCCACATCCTTGCTGCTCTTACAGAAAAGAACCGTCTACGTAGTTTAAGGTTAAACCTCTTTTCTTCTAATTTTAATGAGTGGCCACGTGTCCTCCAAGTGCAATATTAAAACACTTTAATGACGAGAAAGGGTTAAAAACACTTACCAGATGGAAGTGAAAAACGGCATATCAATGAATCCATAGCATTAAAGCGAGATGCCTCTTAGGAGTAAGACAGCTGACTGCAGGTGAAAGTTCCAACCGACCAGCAGTAATAAGAACTGTCTCTCCGATCCAAGATGGAGGGCTGGGCTGTCAGGACCAGCATGGATTCCAGGCAACTAGAAGTGACATCAGAGTGGGTGAATCAAAGAGACAGGCCCAGATTCTCGTAGAATCACCTATCTTTAGGCGGGCATAGCGCATCTGAGATACACTACGCCGCCGTAACTTAGAGGGGCATGTCCCGTATTTTCAAAGAACTTGTTCTTTAAGTTACGCCGGCGTAGTGTAACTGGGCCGGCGTAAGCCCGCCTAATTTAAATGTGGAAGTGGTGGGCGTGTTTTATGGGAATTAATCTTGACCCCACGTAATTCACGCTTTTTTCGAACGGCGCATGCGCGCGCATGCTCAGTATCATGTCGAATTTTCAAATTAAATTGCGCCCGCTCAATGCCTAGTCGACGTGAACGTAACTTACGTCCAGCCCCATTCACGGACGACTTACACAAACGACGTAAAATGTGAAAAAATTGACGCTGTTCCGACGTCCATACCCAACATTGGTACGCCTCATCTATGCCTCATAGAGCAGGGGTAACTTTACGCCCAAAAATACCTAACGTAAACTACGTAAAAAAAAGCACCGGACGCACGTACGTTTTGAGAATCGGCGTATCTAGCTCATTACCATATTCGATGCGTAAATCGACAGAAGCGCCACCTAGCGGCCAGCGTAAATATGCAACTTGGATACGACGGCGTAAGAGACTTACGCCGGTCGGATCTAAGACAAATCTATGCGTAACTGATTCTAAGAATCAGGCGCATAGATACGACGCCTCAAACTCAGAGTTACGACGGCGTATCTGGAGATACGCCGGCGTAACTCCTACGAGAATCTGGGCCACAGTGTTTACCAATTATCACCACTAGTCGGCTGGAACTTCCACCCGCAGCTGTCTTACTCCCAAGAGGCATCCTGCTAGACGTTATGGATTCATTGATATGCCTGTTTTTCACTTTCATCTCGTAAATGTTTTTAACCCTTCCTTGTCATTAAAGTGTTTATTACTGCACTTAGAGCCGCCTTCTCTGTATGAAAAAAAAAAATGTGTGAGGAAGGAGAATAAAACAAATAATTTAAGGGCACTGCAGTCTACTTTTGTACAAAAAAAAAAAATGGCCCAAACACAAAATGAGGCGTACACATTTATCTCTGTACTCTCAAAGGAGAATCAGCAAAAAAGTCACATCAAGCAAGTCAACTTTTTCTTAACTCTGGCACATTCTGCGGTTATGATTTGTGATCATTGATTACATTGTCTAATTCTTAAACAAACATAATAAAACTGATTGCTCAGTTCAAAAACATATTTCTTAAGAACTGGAATGGAAAAAAGAAAAGCAATGGAAAATGGAGAACAAGGATTAAAATACTAATAAGTCAAAAGAGTAGAATAAATGGGAGCAGAAAGTGAGATGTACGGGTAAGTGAAAAAGATGAATTAATCAGATGATCCTTTATTTCACTGGTCGATAATTTTAATCAGAAGTTGCGCTGGGTGTTCTGTAGAGGAGGGCGGTTTATGATAAAATGAAGTTTCTCAGATGTCCATTTGTATTTGGCTCAGAATATTTACTGAGCTGTTATTTTCCGAGCAAAGTGCTGTGGTGATATTTACCACTAAATGAAATCATCACAACCGTACTAACCTTTCTAGCACACAAAGTACAGCTTCATGTAGCAGTGCAAAGAACGATTCTAGAAAAATCATGCCCATATTTTCATGAAGTATAAACTAAATATCACAGAGGTTGGGGACACACCGGTTTTGTCAATTTTTCTTTCATATTTAGGAATGTGTTTCCGTTATAAAATTTAGTATTCTCCTTCACTGACGGGCACTGATGAGGCTGCAATAATGGGCACCGATAGGCTACACTGATATGCAGCCCTGTTGGGCACTGATAGGCAGCACTCATGGGCACTGATAAGCACTAATAGGCGGCACTGATATGCAGCACCGATTGAATACACTGATATGCACACTGATGGGCACCGATAGGCTACACTGATATGCAGCACTGATGGGCATTAATAGGCGGCACAGATATGCAGCACTGATTGGCTACACTGATATATGCACACTGATAGGCAGCACTGATGGGCACCGAAAGGCGGCACGGATATGCAGCACCGATTGGCTACACTGATGGGCAATGAAAGATTGCAATTACTCCATAGTAATCCCCATTATTTTGGAATGGGTGAAATTGTTCACAAACGTTGGCGAAACAATTTAACATTTATAAAAGTAGAGCAGATCTGTCAACTACACAAGAAAACATTAAATCTATGACCTAATTTGCATTTCAGTTGCACAGATTTTCAGGGTCAAAGGTATTCACATTAATATATACAGAAATACATAAGGTCACTTCTCACAACAGACATTCTGAGAAAGACGGATAATGCATTCTGAATACTAACTGGGTTTCTATGCTGCACTTCTTGACTGCTGGGTGGTTTCATGAAGACGATGTCATTAGAGGAATGCGGTTTATTCAGTGCCATACATTCCCTATTCCACATAAAGGTGTTGCAGGGGTAAAAAAGGTAGGCAGCCGCTTCACAGCTTCTTTACAGCAGACACTTGATATTAGAATTCATGAAGTGGTTGACAGATGCCTTCTAGAAGAATTCCAGGTATATATATATATTTGTACATGGTTACATTGGTCCTGCTTGGATGCATATATCATTCATTGTGAACACAGGGGATTGCTCACTCTGCATGGGTATCAGTCATAGATCGTGCTGCATTTTCTTAACCACTTAAGGACCGGCTTATTTTTCAGAATCAATGTTTACAAGTTAAATTTTTTATTTATTTTTTTGCTAGAAAATTACTTATAGCCCCCAAACATTATATACATATATTTTTTCCAGACACCCTAGAGAATAAAATGGCAGTCATTGCAATACTTTTTGTCACACAGTATTTGCGCAGCGGTCTTACAAGCTCACTTTTCTTGGAAAAAATACACTTTTTTTAATAAAAAAATAAGACAACAGTAAAGTTAGCCCAATTTTTTTTTTTTATATTGTGAAAGATAAATTGATACCCATTCTTCTCTCTGCAGTTTATCCAGTGGGGACAGGAAATGTGGCTCTCTTTATTGTACTGCTGCCCCGGAAGAAATGGCTGCCCAATGACCGGGCCATTTTTTGCAATTCGGCACTGCATTGCTTTAACTGACAATTGCGCTGTCGTGCGACGTGGCTCCCAAACAAAATTGGCTTCCCTTTTTCCCCACAAATAGAGCTTTCTTTTGGTGGTATTTTATCACCTCTGCGGTTTATATATTTTGCGCTATATACAAAAATAGAGCGACAATTTAAAAAAAAATGCAATATTGTTTACTTTTTGCTATAATAAATATCCCCCAAAAATATATAAAAAAAAACGATTATTTTCCTCACTTTAGGCAATATATATTCTTCTAAATATTTTTGGTAAAATATTTTTTTTTTTTTATTAGTAATGGCGGCGATCTGTAGACATGTGCAATTTGTTTAGTCATTTTGACAAATTATTAATTACGAAATTTACGAATTTTTCAACTTTCGGAATTCCGAAATTTCAAATTTACAAATTTTTAAATTTCTTAAATTTGGAAATTTGGAAATTTTAAAATTTAAAAAATTTGAGATTCGAAATTGCAAAATTCGAAAATCTAAAATTCAAAAATAGGAAAATTCGAAAATTGGTTTTTCAAATTGTCAAATTTCCGAATTTCCAAATTTCCGAATTTTCAAATTTCCAAATTTCCAAATTTTCGAATTTCCCGAATTTTCGAATGCCGAATTTCCAAATTTTCGAAATTTCCTGAATTTTCGAAAAAAGGAAAAATAAATAAAAATAAAACAAAAAGAACACATTTTTCGGCAGTGCACATGTCTGATATTTATCGTGACTGTGACATTATATCGGACACTTTTGACGCTATTTTGGGACCATTGTCATTTATACAGTGATCAGTGCTATAAAAATGCACTGATTACTGTGTAAATGACACTGGCAGGGAAGGGGTTAAGTGTAGGGCTGTTACAGATCAAAATTTTTCTCTTCGATTAATCGTTTTTTTTTTTTTTATCGATTAATCGACTAATTTCGATTAATTATAAACGCACATACAGATCCAACTACTTTTAGCTGATCTCCTTGCAGGCTGATTCCCAGTGCAGCTACCAACCCCTGGAAAAATGGATAGCAGGATACAAAAAACACACAAAGGCAGCGCTCAATGGGAATAGCATTACAACTTTTATAGTCTTCAAGTAGGTAACCAAATAAATATTGCACTGGAGATAAAATCGATGTAGCTACATAAACTGTAAAAATGGTGCGAGTAATACCAAACGGTACCAAAAGCAGTCATAAAAACATGTAGCTAAGTATGATACTGGTATAAAAATATGTACAACGATACCACTGCTGAATCCAGATGAGGAGGGGTTAACATCAGTCCGTCGGCATGTAGATGTCCCAGGAAGGGAACTATCACAACTCCCAGTGGATGGTTGTAGAATCCCAGGTTGATAGAGGGAAGTGTAACAGCCCTTGTGTGTGGCAGATAGTAAGGTCCCGCCGGCATGCAGATATGAAGGCAAAGGAGTCCTTCAGATGGACACGACAAGCCCCGCGGGCATCTGTGACGTTACTCGATCTCCGACGGAACTCTCTGAAGGCCCAGAAGCAGGCGGAGAGGTGAGTACCAATCAAAAGAATTTTAATCGATCAAAAAGATTTTGATCGATCAAAAAGATTAATTAAAAGTTAATTTGCACAGCCCTAGTTAAGTGTGTCCTAGGGAGTGATTCTAACTGTGGGGGGGATGCGCTACATATGACACCACACTGATCACTGCTCCCGATGACAGGGAGCAGTAGATCAGTGTCCTGTCACAAAGCAGAACAGGAAAATCTCCCGTAACCCAGAGATTTAAAGGGGGTGTACGGGTATGTATATGGCGCAGCCGTGCCATTCTGCCAACGTAAATAGTCATGCAACGGTCAGCAAGGGGATAATAATGGGAAAGGTTTTCTTCAGTTTCATCTGCAATTGTCCAGATGTATCTTTCTCTAAATGAAGTACAGATGGTTATTAAACAAATTTATATTACCCCGGCTATTCTATATATATGCCTAATGTCTCTCTCAATTTAACCAATCGTCAGAATTAAAAGAACTGTCCATAGATCAGCATAAAATCCAACATCCTGCCTGGCAGTACGTGCCTTGGGTCCTGAGCTGCCACAATCTAAAATTGGACCGTTATCTATGTGTCAGGGCCACTAAAAACCATATCTAGTAAAAAATCCTTTCCGAGAAGTGAAATGACAATTTTTCTTCAGAGACAGCAAGGAAGCAATCACGTCAGGATCAGACAGAAAGATCATATTATATAAAGCTATGCCTAACTCGCAGGAAGGTTTGAGACAGGCGGGGAAGCCATCTGTGCCATGAACAGAGACGATTTTATTACAAAAAAAAAAAAGACTGTTTTGTCAAAAGGGCATTCCCTATGCTTGTCTGCAACAAAGAAAACACTTTAAAAAGTAGAACAAAACAAGAACTTCCACCTCCACTGAAGCGGCTGAAAGCCCAAACTACTGTCTATATATTAGATGTAAGGATGTAGCCGTATGGAAGAGAAAGCAGGGGATGAGACTGGGATGGCGGAATTTACCAAGCAGTCCGCTTTAGTCTTCAGTTACTGCTACAATCAGTAACTCTGCAGTGTTTATATTTCTTTGAAGTGGCAGACTATCTAACTGAATTGAAACTCCTATTGCAGGGGATGCCTGGGTTTGACTTTAGCTTAGTACAGACATCTGAGAAAAGCAGCGAGACAATCACTCAAGCAGAAAATTCGATTTCCGAGGGCTTTTTATATGCCAACGGTGGAACACCTCCAGGTTGCCATATTGCAAGGACGCAACACTAGATTTTTTGACAGTTTTAACCACTTAAGACCCAGCCATTATGCAGGTTAAGGACCTTGCCCCTTTTTGCGATTCGCCATTTCTCCCACTGACATTAACAATGGGGCACTTTTCCTCCCAATGATACCAACCATAGGGCACTATTCCTCCCTCTCATATAAAATGAGGCGATGTTTGCTCCCACCAATGCCAGAAAAATTTCCACTCCTGCTGGCCACCATCTGACCCTCCTAAAGTCTAAAGGACAATAAACTGGCCCTTTGTTTAGAAAGTTTGGAGACCCCTGCATTAAGGTGAAAAAACATCCAAGTATTAGCGGCCCCCCAGCCGCCCCATTTACTTACCTAACCCCTTGAACGCACAGGCTTCTCGGCCGTCTTCCCGCCTCATTCAATGGTTGATTGAAAGCAGTGCAGCCATTGGCTTGCGCTGCTGTCAATCACATCCAATGACGCGGCTCACCGGGAGGCGGTGCCGAGTGATATAGTGAGCGGCTATGGCCGCCGGCTGTATCACGGGAGCGTGTTTGCCAGAACTCAACACCATGCGAGCTCGCTCGCATGAAGGTGTTGAGTTCTTGCGGGGGGGGGGGGGGGAGCCGAGACAGCCGCCGAGGGACCCCAGAAAACCAGGTTCGGGGCCACTCTGTGCAAAACGAACTGCACAGTGGAGGTAAGTATAACATGTTTGTTATTTTAAAAAAAATTGTCTTTAGTGATCCTTTAAGGCCATCAGAAGTCAATGTGAAGGCAGTGCCGTACTTACAGTGGTACCTCGGTTCACAAACTTAATTTTCCCATAGGGTTCAATGTAAATCAGGATAATCTGTTCTGAACTTTTTTTGGTTTATACATAAAATTATAAAATGTATTGTACAGTACAAAAAAAGGATTTTAAACTAATATTACATACATTCTTTTACATCAAGCTGACCTCTTTCATGTGTACATCTAAAAATATAATAAAAAACTATAGCTCCTCTTTAATCCTTGTTTGAAACAACCCCTAACCCCAATTTAAATGACTAATCTAGGGGCCAGAAAACAGCACTGTGCATCCAGGAAAAGATCACCTGTTGCAGAATTCATATGTACCGTTTTTACATGATTCCCAATCAAGTGAGCCCACCCTCATGGTAGTCAGGAGGCAGAAACACCTATGTGAGTGGACTGGTTCTCCTAAGACTCTCATCTTGCACTGCTCTTCTCAATATGAACGTGTCAGAGCAGGGAAGATGGCCGCGGCTCATGTTCGAGAACTGAAGCAGAGTTCGTGTACCAAAGCCAATTTTTGTGAACTTTTGAGTTTTGAGTGAACAGAGTTGTTTGTGAACAGAAGTATTCCTGAACCGAGGTATCACTGTACTGTTGCCAGCTGTGATGTTAACAACACTGGAGGCCACCTTCATCAGAGAAGGCAAATATCCACTTGGGTGGGAGGACTTCAGCTTAGGATAATACAGGTGCTAGGTTGTTTTTACTGAAACATGAACTTGTCCTTTAAGGCCCTGTACACACGAGGAGACATGTCCGATGAAAACCGTCTGCGGACTGTTTTCATCGGACATGTCTCCTGGGAGCTTTTGGTCTGATGTGTGTACACACCATCAGACCAAAATCCCCGCGGACAGAGAACGCGGTGACGTAGAAGACACCGACGTTCTAAAACACGGAAGTGCAATGCTTCCACGCATGCGTCGAATCAATTCTACACATGCGCGGGATTTCAGTCCGCTGGTTAGACGTACTAACCAGCGGACATGTCCGACGAACAGGTTTCCAGCGGACAAGTTTCTAAGCATGCTAAGAAACTTTTGTCCGCTGGAAACCTGTCCGCTAGGCCAGGAAACCAGTCCGCGGACCAGTTTCATCGGACATGTTCGGTCGTGTGTACGGGGCCTTAGGGTAAATCCATCCATTACTGAATAGTCAGGAAAGTTCAAAAACTCTCCCTGATTGTGGAGGTCCCCATTAGGCCTTTGGAGGTCAGGGCTACAATGAAATTAAAATGTTATTCTAAAACCTGTTGTAAAGTATGTGTAAGCACAGTGTACAGTTTATTGGGGAAAGAATGTCTCACTGTGTTGTCGACATCCTCTCTAAAATCCTTCCAATACAGTATAAGGAAATAGAGGAATACACATCTGTTATGACCAATGCAGACTGTCTAAGACACTTAATAGAAAAGACACTTTGATAGAGGATACCCAGTATGGTAAACATACAAAAGAGATTGCTTGTGTTGACTACATCGTGCACTGCATTAAAACAATCTGCGTGATTGATGGTTTCCACATTCAAATACACATCTGAATATGGTAAAGCACACAAACCCAGTTCCCCTTATGTTTCTACTTTATTACATTTTCATACATGGTAATGTATAGCAAAATTTGTAGTTACTATATAAGCAAACTTTTCACAGCCTGAAGTGTCCTGTAAATAAATCCAGAGAGCTTGATTGGTTGTTTCGTGATGTCATGGGAAGCTCATGCTTCAGCACTTTAAAGGTCAGGTTCACACCGCCGCCGCATGTGGCTCACATCAGGGGTCCGGTGTGTGCTGGTTGTCCGGTTCAGGTCCGATTTCAGCCCGAATTTTGTGGGGAAACGCGCATTCAATTTGCATAGGTGTGAACCCGGCCTGTGTGGTCAGCAAGAACAGCTGTGTGACATTACAAATAGAATGGGTAGTAATAAGGCACACAAACGTGTTATCTAACAAAAATGAAAACAATTACACCAAGGCTACATCCAGATTAGCAAGGCTAGGGTAGGGGGTTATAAGTATATATAGTCCCCGTTATAGTCATAGCATACCGCCACCCCAGGGATTGAAAAATTGGTCAACCATGGGGTTGTATTCCTTGAATTAAAGTAAGCATATAAAAAACGGAGGGATATGAGGATTACCAGGAGGTTCCTTCTTGAAGAATTCTTCTGGGAATCCTCCTTCCCTCCATTTTTTATACACATACGTGTTATTTCTCCACACGTTACCCAGAAACACAACACGCTGATTTTCTGAACTTGGGACCCAAAGTCTGTACCGTATGTCATGGTTCTAGTCATTGCCAGTTCAGCTAATGTCCAATTTAGAGGACTGCTCATGAATTTTGAGGACTACAAATGTACTGCACCTGCCAACTGTCATTTCCCACATGGTTTTTAGTCATTCATACAGCAATACGAGACAAATATTCCTGGAAGGATAACAGGGGAAATCAGGTCTTCAAAGTCAAGATAACGACACTGAACAAAAATCCATTTAGCACAACAAATATCATTTCAAAGCAAGACAACATGTAGGCACAACAATAATACAAAATGAATTGGAAGAACACTATCTTACAATCCTGTACAATTTATTAGCGCCTGTACGGAATTATTTGAACTACACTTGAGTATCCAGATGTCTTACCAGGCTAACATTTGATTTTGCCTAGACAAAGTTGCCGTTCAGTTGTTGAGCATAAAGTAAATACACATTTGCTCTCTGACACCAAAATTAAAGTGATTTTTAAACGATCACCTTGCAAAACAATCCATTCAGTTTAACATAGAAATGAAGGGCGAAACATCAAAATGCTTTAAGGATCCTGTACAATACCAAACAAGTCAGGCAAGCTGGGTTTAACGGAACATCCCACACTCCGCTTGAGTGCTTCCATCAGTATATTGCTTCCTAAGCTCTGGAACATGAGACCCGCAAGTCTAGCTATAGTTACCCCAATAACTAGGCAGTACCAGTTTTATAGTAAACCAGAATAATAACCATTTATTTGAACAAAGGCACACGAGATATACACTCAGAGGACAATCCCCCCTTGTTTGTGTAGCGATGCGTTGCTACGAGTTATCGTATCTGCGGGGGTATAAGACGATTGGGCGTATAAGACGACCCCCTATTTTTCCAGGAAAAATGTTGGTTTTGGGATATACTCGCCGTATAAGACTACCCCCCTCCTACTAGTCTTTCTGGAAGCTAAGGGGTAAGCCAGAACAACCGCTGACAGGAACAACCGCTGACAGAAACAGGCGTTTTTCAGATCTCACTGTGCCATTACATTACACGCCTCACTGTGCCATTACATTACATGCCTCCACTGTGCCATTAAATTACATGCCTCCACTGTGCCATCACATGCCTCCAATGTGCCATTACATTACATGCCTCCACTGTGCCATTACATTACATGCCTCCACTGTGCCATCACATGCCTCCACTGTGCCATCACATGCCACCACATGCCTCCACTGTGCCGGCCAAGACGATCTCCCTACTTTACTTTCTTTTCAGATTTTGGCTTCCAGGCTGCGGGCATCCATGATTCAAAATCTGCGCCTCCTCCTCAGGCTGTTCCGTGATAGGCGGAACACTAATTTTCCCAGCAGGACCTCTGTTCAGTGTTCTGCCTATCATTGATGTCCTCTCGTCCGAGAATGAGAAGGCATCCATAACAGGCGGAACACTGAACAGAGGGCCTGCTGGGAAAATGAGTGTTCTGCCTACCGCAGAACAGTCTGAGGAGGAGGCGCGGCTGACTTACACATACGAGGGGCCGGGGGAGCTGGACAAGGAGTTTCCAGAGCTCTCCAAGGTAAGCTGGGTTCCATGAGCCCTCCGCTCAAAGAGAGCTCAAAGAGACTCCCGCTACAGTGGGCACGCAGGACAAAAAGAGGTTGCACACCTCTACTCTGCTAGAAAAGTATATTGGAAAAGCTCTCCAATCTAAAAGAATAAAGGCCAGTTGAACTGCCTGACGAGTTAGAAATAACGTTTTCCAATCAGTAGGGAGCATGAGCTTTGTAGATTGGAGAACTCCAGCTCTGACTCAGCATGGGGAATGCTAGACCTCTGCAGAGGGAAAACTGCTTCCACACAAAAAGCAAGAGTCATTCTCAACTCTATAGCATGTTTAGAGGGCACAGGCTTTTCTATTCATCCTGTAGTTACTTTCTAAAGATAATGACCTTTTACTTTGATGTACCTGAAATGCGTATAGCTGATTTAAACGGAAAGTTCAATTGGACAAGCAATGATAGGGTATGCATTCTGAAGATGTTTCTGAAGATGTTTCTTTCTTCAGTAATAACCATCTATCATCCAGCAACAATTTCACATAATAATCTCTAAAGAATATTTACCAAACTCGTCAGTAGTGTTAAATGGATTTACTTACACAAAACAGCACAGGTATAAAATGCTATACTGTATGACACCAGGATTCAGGAAAGGTAATGGATGCATTGGACAAACTCCCAGCGGTGACAAAGATGGGTCCTACACAGTAATAATCTTATTGGTGTAACTAGGACAGGCTCACGGCCACAGTAAATAAATGTCCCTGTCCTTTTAAAATAATTTGTGCTGTCAAAATCTGTCATCTGTTGGTGATCTTTATAAATGTGTCCCTTCCTGGTCGCTCTATAAACTCATCATTCTCTGGCTCTCTTTCAGGAAGAATTAAAAACAGTTCTGCAGAAGAAAAAAATGATTCTATACTGGTCTATCATGTCGTATACCGATAGATTAAACAAAATATATTAGAGAGGGCTGTTTTATAGCACATGGCCTGCCCTTGGGAAAATGACGGTGAAATTAAATTACAGATAAAGTGATGAATTTGTTCTACAAAGTACACTCCCTATCACAGTGAAAAGAGAAGATAATGCACCAGAGTTCTGGAAACATACGATATGAGGATAGATGTTAGAAAAAGATGTGTGTACGCATTTATAGTTTGCTAAGAGCGAAGGAGAAAGGAAATTGAATAAAACATTACTTCATGACGCAGAATACGGAAGTGACAGTATACTTTCCAATTGGGAGAAGCACATATATAATGCAGAGTAGCACAGGCACTGCCTAAAGTTCAGATGATCACATTTGCCTGGTTTCAGATGTCGTGGCTCAGACAACTGGAATTACTCTACAGGCATGAAACTGAATGTTATAGACGTGACACATAAATATAAATACATATTTCTAAGATACATTAATACAGATGTGTTAAATGCTTGCTTCCACCGTAGTAAATTATACACTCAAAGTATCAAGAATTAATCATTGTTTACTCTCTTCTGTAGCATTATCTCCGCAAGAGCAACTTGGTTTGTTGGGTCCTCGGTTTTCTTTTCACTATGCGACAGTCAGCTACTATTGCTTGCTCATTTTCTTCACTTTAAAAAATATATATATTTCCGACGAAGCTCTATTTGAACACTAAAAGAGTGGGCAATTTAATTTTGGGAGCACCTTCTGACTTTATATTCATTTATAATAAATATATATGGCAGATGATGGACGTGGCACTGTGTATTCCTTAAATTTATATCCACAGTTCCACTCTGTGATGATCTGATTTATTATTTCATATATTCATTTAGGTTCACATGATTTAACTTTTGCCCTGACACCTTCTTTCCCCCACTCCCTTCCATTTTTCTTTTTTTGTGGAGTGAGACATGCCTTGTGTCAAGGTAGTTTTGATTAAGAGAGAAGCTTTTCTGTGGATATGGTGATATATGGGGATCGTCCATCAGTGGTTATTTGTGTCCACATGGATGAGTGTACCCGTATCGCTTATCTGAGAGATAGATAATTTCATAGGGCAGAAGATAGATAGCCCATATCTTCAGTATTTACTAGCATACCTTCTCTTTTTCTGTTAATCTAATTTTGGTCAATAGATGGGAGGAAAGACAGCTATACCCCCATCACTTGATACCAGGTGGTGTTGGAGAGTAGAACTTTAATATACATATCCTCTAATACAGCCTGGAGCCTTTATTTTAAATATAGGAGGAAAATATAACACTCATTGTCTATACATATATATTCAAGAGAAGTTTTCACCATTTCACCACATAAAGATAGAACGTTGATTTTTATATATAATGACATTGACCTCATCCAAACTTGTCAATTTTTCATTTGTATTCAATATGTTTTTCTAATAACATTTATTGCAAAAAAATGAATGCTTGTACAGTCTTGATTTATGAAAACTGTAACAAAGAAAAGTGGAACTTTTTAAGCCATTTCCAACAACAGCCAAACACATTACATGACTTTCCCAGTATATGCAAGACAGTGAAGATTTTTTTTAAATAACAAATTAAATTAGTTAATTTCCAAGTGTGATTTGTGAACAGTTAAGGGTTGGCCACATTAACTTCCATTGGCATGTGTGAGGGTTTTTAAATACTGATCCACCCATATCTAAATTAAAAAAATAAAGACAGGGGGCGTGGCCGGCTAGCACGGGAGATGGCCGCTTGAAACTGCTGCTCCGTACACAGCCAGTTCGCCAGAGCTCACAGCGCCCACACAGTGCCGGGAAACCCAGCGTTTTTTGCCTCTCCTAGGTCGGGAAACATCAGGGTACATTCCCCATGGGAAGAAAGGACAAAATATGTCCAAGAGGATGACGGACTTTTACCCGCAGCCCCTCTAGCCAAGATGACGCCGGTAGGACTCTTCACAATAAACATAGGTTCCCTAGCTCAGCAGAGATGTGCTTGCAGCATCTTTCTCCCGACTTCTGCCACTCTCCACAAGCAATTGGCCAGACCTCTCAATCATTCTCATGTGCCTCCAGCCCAGTTAAAGCCAAGCACAAGCCGCAGGAGACATCAGACTCTGTCTTGGAGGTGAGTGGCATGACAGGCTCTCTAGATGACACCAGGGAACTTCTGGACTCAGTATCAGAGTTTCCTACTGCAAACCAGCCGGTGCTAGACACCACATTGAAAGACATGTTAGTCTCCCTGAGAAGCACACTTCATGTAGATATCTTGTCAGCCCAGCAGTTGAAGTGACAGAAATTGGCAATAGAGTGACACATCGGAGATAAGGTGGGTGAATTTGCCTCCACCTTTAACAATCTGATTGATGCCCATAACTCTCAGGATGATGACATCACGTGGATGAAGTCAAAAATTGCGGACCTGGAAAACCGTTCCAGGCGCAACAATGTAAAGATAAGAGGGATACCAGAATCGGTTAAACAAGTTGATTTGATGGCCTTTTTCACAGATGTGATGAAAGCTGCATTGCCGGACCTCCCCTTTGAGGATCTGCTAATTGATCGTATACACAGACTTCCCAAACCGAAACATATCCCTGCTCACTTGCCTAGGGACACCATTGCCCGTATACACTTCTTCCGCACTAAGGAAAAACTGATGTCGGCCTTCTGGCAACCTGATCAGATTCCTGAACATCTGCAATCTCTTTAGTTGTTTATAGACCTGTCGGCGCACACCACACAGCAACGTAGGCAACTGGCCACCATAACTAAACCTTTAAGGAATCACCATATCTCCTATCAATGGAGGTACCCGGCTAAACTTCTCGTCACCAAAAATGATCGAGTGTACACAATTAATTCCCTGGCTGAGGGCCTCCACCTGCTGCGAGATTGGCATATTCTAAAAAAATACAGACATACCTTTTAGTGTACGTGGCACTGCTCCCAAACCATACGTGACAGGGACACCAAACTTGGGGAGCATGAGAGGGGACCCAGGACCTACAACATATCAGGGGTCAGTCAGCTTGCCTAGGTAATCTACCATGTCGTAGTCCTAGGTCCCCTTAACGTGCTTCCTCAAGTTTGATTTCCTTGTCACTTATGGTTCTTGAGCAGTGCCATGTGAATTTACATGAATCGAGAAGTGAAAAAAGGTATTGCTTCACTTTAAGTACATCATCCTTTTACATACTTGCTTTGGTCCAATTGTGTACTTAAAAGTGGGGTATGCCTGTAGATCAGTTAGGACTGGTGGATCACTTTCTACTGAATGTAAGATCTCTAAGGGTCCCTTCCAACTAGTGTATTTAAGGTGCAGGGCAGTAAAAAATAAAATACTGCTTGCAACACCTACTGTATAATGTGGTATCATCAAAACACATGTCACACAAAGTTCAATGGTAACTTATGTAAAATGCATGTAAAGCTCAAAGCGCACACAACGCACCTACCTAAACTGCAAAGATGTAACCCTAAATGATGGCTGCACTTTACACACATATCATTCAACAAATTAGAAGGACAGGATAGTAAAGATGGAAAAGATTACATGGTACCGTACTATGGGTCACCAAATAAGTTGCATCTTCATGAACAGAGCTGGATAAATCCCATAGACCAAATAGCCAATGCTTCTAATGCCACATACAGACGATCGGAAATTCCGACAACAAAACCGTGGATTTTTTTCCCGACGGATGTTGGCTCAAACGTGTCTTGCATACACACGGCCACACAAATGTTGTCGGAAATTCCGAACGCCAAGAACGCTGTCACGTACAAGACGTACGACGGCACTATTAAAGGGAAGTTCAATACCAGTCATGTTAGTAGAAGTTTGGTGAGAGATGATTCACGCTTTTCAGTCCGTTACAGCGCGACAAATGTGCTATCTCCATTACGAACGCTAGTTTTACCAGACCGATCGCTTCCGTCTCGTACTTGATTCAAAGCAGGCGTGGAATTTTGTGCGTCTGAATTTCCGAGAATGAATTTTGTTGTCGGAAAATTCGAGAACCAGCTCTCAAATTTTGGTGTCAGAAATTCTGACAGCAAATAATGGTGCCTATACACGGTTGGAATTTCCAACAACAAGCTCCTATCGAACATTTGTTGTTGGAAATTCTGACTGTGTGTACATGGTATAAGAATACAGAGGTCTCCTGGTTTCCCAACTATGCATATTACCCCTTTGTTTATGACTGTTTTCTAAATTGTCCATATCTTCCATTCTCATGGTTGTTATGAGTACAGACTCGCATAATGACTACCTCCTTGATACCACTAGCCCCAATGACTCGATTACCTGCATCTCTATCAATTTGTTTCACTGTCTCTTGATCATGTACACACAACAGGTACAATTTCATGCTTTCAGCTTGTGATACACATGAAGGAGCACTCACATTTTTTTCTTCTCAGCTTAGATCCTCTGTTGAGTATTAGCAAGAATAGGGAAAACTATCACTGTGTGCATCAATATAGAAGACTGCTTACTATTCCCTGCTCCTTCGTGCAACACTTATCCCACCATGCCCCTGGGGGCAATGACTAGAAAATCCTCTTTTTCAGCAGAGCCATAAATATTCAAAAAATGTGATCATTACTGAATAGAGAAGTGAATATAAAACTTGATTTTTTTTTTTTTTTATAGAAATGATCCTGTGGTGGTACACAGCTCATTAGCAGACCCTTTACGTAGCCAAGCGACTGCCAACTAATTAAGAATGGCACTACAGTGGGAGATGAATTATGAAGTTATTAGTGTTTATGAAATTGGTTTTAGAGTCTCATCCTCACCTTTGAAATCCTGTCAGAAGGATGTAATAATACAGAAGATTTGAAGAGCCAATGATTTGGGGATATTAATAAATTGGAATGAATTTTACTCATTTGTGCAGCACAGCTAAAATGACGGCTATGCCAAGCCCTGTAGTTAAAAACATAGCTTTAAAATGCGAGTTATGGCCCAAAAGGTTTTAGGCAAGGTGCACCAAAGTCAATCTACAAATGACACCATTACTGGCCTATCTGTGAATAGTTTTGTTTATGATCAATGAGCTGTTGTACAGTAGTGTTGCTCACGAATATTCGCATTGCGAATATTCGACTCGAATATAGCATATTCGAGAAATCGCGCTATATTTCGAATTTCGCGGTGAATATTCGCAATTCCGAATATTCGCATTTTTTCAATTTGATTTTTAAAACAGATCACATCCTATCGACGTCTAAAAGCATTGCTGGTATGATTAGAGACCCTGGGCCGAGTAGCTAAGCTGAGGCGATCCTTTTATGTTGAAAAAAAAAAAATTGCGATTTTTCGCTATTGCGAATGCGAAAATGATTGCGAATTTTCGATAACTGTGGTAGGAGAACTCTGATTGTCTCTGATGCAAAAGGGGGGGGCTTTGTGTATGTGTATGTTATGAATATTTGTATGTTTGATATTATTATTTTTTGTAAGAAGGAAAAAATTGCGCATACCTTAAAAAAGGGGAGAATACAGCAGCAACTCAAAAATGTTATACAACATAAATTAATAGAAGACAGAAAATGGAGTCGCTCTACAAGAATAAAAAATATGTCTAGTGACAAGACATGTGGGCAAATTATAAAATAAGCAAGCGCAAATAACTTGTGAAATACACAGTGAAACAAATATATAAAGAAATATAGTCCCAATAATAGAAAAATAATCTTTCATAAAAATGTCTTTGATATGTGAAGTGAAAAAAAGTCCAAAGCATGCAGCATGAACGTGTTCAATCTTCAAGGTGTTTGATTGACAAACGGCTGTGACAGATGGATAGAGTAAAGAATCACCACCAATGCAAAACACTTTTTATTTTGTATTGTAAAATATCACGAATATTCTGAGCCAATCAGAGTGCTCCTTCAGCATTTGCCGAATATTCGCAATTATTTTGTATTGTAAAATATCAAGAATATTCTGAGCCAATCAGAGTGCTCCTTCTGCATTTGCCGAATATTCGCAATTATTTTGTATTGTAAAATATCAAGAATATTCTGAGCCAATCAGAGTGCTCCTTCCGCATTTGCCGAATATTCGCAATTATTTTGTATTGTAAAATATCACGAATATTCTGAGCCAATCAGAGTGCTCCTACAGCATTTGTCGAAAATTGCGCAATAAATATCGCATTCGCATGTTGCGATATTTCGATAAAATATCACGAATATTCTGAGCCAATCAGAGCGCTCCTCCAGCATTTCTCGAAATTGCGCAATAAATATCGCATTCGCATGTTGCGATATTTCGATAAAATATCACGAATATTCTGAGCCAATCAGAGTGCTCCTACCGCAGTTATCAAAAAATCGCAATTATTTTCGCATTCGCAATAGCGAAAAATCGCAATCATTTAATTTCGATAAAATATCACGAATATTCGAATTTAGCGAATATATCTCGAATATTCGAATATATATTCGAGATATATCGCGAAATCGAATATGGCATATTCTGCTCAACACTATTGTACAGCACCAGTTAACCCCACTTCTTTGTAAGTCATAAATCAGGGTATGTAAACTTATTAGCACAACTGTATATCTTGCACATAACTGAATGCCTCTAATCTTAGAAACTGACCTTTTTTTGCTCAGAAGACAGAAGGTTAAAACACCCCACACAGGTTTCCAGCCACATGGGGCGAAACATGTCAGAGGAGTGTAGTCAGAAGGTGCTTAGGCTGAAGCCCCATCTTCACCTAGCTGTATAGTGACTTGGCTCTGGTGTGCAGCGTTTCCACCTCCTATTCTATTTGTTTCTGCTAGCCTGGATGGGCTTGTTTGAACTCTGCTACTGGTTTTGTACTTTGGACTGCAGGGGGAGGATTGTAGTGCTTTGAGTAGCATTCCAAGTACAGTACGTTTTTCTCTGTAAACAGAGAAAGAAATACTGTACAATTCAACAGATAGGCAATAAGGCCTCATGCACACAGAGGTTTACATGCTCAGGGGTTTTCTAGTGTAATACTTATGGGGGTAGATTCAGGTAGCAAATCCATAGATACGCAGCGTAATTGCTAATTTGCGCCGGCGTATCGACTTTTCTGTATTCAGAAAGCTCGATACGCCGACTGTAGCCTAAGATATGACTGGCATAAGGCTCTTATGCCGTTGTATCGTAGCTGCATTCTTACGCTGGCCGCTAGGTGGTGTTCCTGTAGTGGTCAGCGTAGGTTATGCAAATTGCATACTCACGCCGATTCACAACCGTACGCGCACCCGGCGTTCGCATTTTACGTCGTTTGCGTTCATCGGTTTCTGCGTAAGGCTGTTCCTGCTATTAGCAGGAGCAGCCAATGCCAAGTATACCCGTCGTTCCCGCGTCGCGATTTTTGAAAATTACGTTGTTTGCGTAAGTGAATCGTGAATGGCACTGGACGCCATTTACGTTCATTTTGAAGCAAAAGACGTCCTTGCGACGTCATTTACCGCAATCCACGTCGGGAAAGTTTCCCGACGGAGCATGCGCACTACGTTCGCAACGGGAACGCGCCTAATTTAAATGATCCACGCCCCCTACAGGATCATTTAATTTACGCACGCTTACGCCGGCCAGTTCTACGGAGCGCACGCGCAAATTACGGAGCTACTGCTTCGTGAATGAAGCGTAGCGCAAGTAATTTACGGAGGCGTAACGTTAAAACGGTACGCTGCGCCTCCGTAGGAGTGCGCAGCCCTACCTGAATCTACCCCCATGGTGTTTTCTCACACCTGTGGAGCCACAGCTGCCCAAACAAGTGAGTGGCTGTATCTTATCTGCCTACAATCTTCTTTCAAATGTGCACTGAGCTGTGTAGTGCAGCTCAGTGTACAGTGCCTTGAAAAAGTATTTATACCCCTTGACATTTTCCACATTTTGTCTTTTTTTTTTTTTTTTGGGGATTTTATGTGATAGACCAACACAAAGTGGCAGGAAAATTATACATGGTTTTAATTTTTTTTTACAAATAAATATGTGAAAAGTGTGGTGTGCATTTGTATTTAGCCCCCTCTGATATCCCTAACTAAAATCTAAGGAAACCAATTGCCTTCAGAAGTCACCTAATTAGTAAAGAGTCCACCTGTGTGTAATTTAATCTCAGTATAAATACAGCTGTTCTGTGAAGCCCTCAGAAGTTTGTTAGAAAACCTAAGGAAACAAAAAGCATCATGAAGGACAAGGAACACACCAAACAGGTCAGGGATAAAGTTGTGGGGAAGTTTATGTAGCGCTACCCCCGAAGGAGCCGCTAAATGATTTGGGACCGGCCTACTAAGTTACCGTGGCAGTTTCTAAGGGTGTAACGGTGAGAATAGCAACAGTGAGTGGAGGTCCAGACATCCAATAAAGAGTTTTCAATGCTTTATTGTCCAGGCCAAACACGACCAACATCAACATACATTAGGAAGGTCAAGGTTGATGAAGGAAGAAATAGAACCATGCGGTATCAGGCCTGGATATAGAACTGAGCAATACACTGCTCTGCATTAAACCGAATATATACACGTCGCCACTCTGCTCGGAGTGGGTAAAGTGCCCCCGGACAGACCACTATAACAGGCCCGGCAGCCGGAGCCTCACTCTGAATACTGGGAGGAACAGGTCTCTCACACAGACCTGTCTCTAGGGCCCCCGCCACAGGCCAGTTTCAATAGAGGACTTAAGTAAATAAGGACAGAGAATCCTCCCAGTAGACTTCTTTTGCAAATGGTCCCCGGATGACAGCAAGCATACCTGTCAGTGGTCCGGACACCCGACCCCAAACTAGAATCCTTTCAATAGGCCTCGGAACCCAGTGGAACACTGGGGTCCCTTCTCTCATCAGGAAGAGGTTCGCTGCAAAGTTGGCACTGCACTCCCTGACCACAGTCTGACCCGGTGGAACTTCCAGAATGACAGAGATCATCAAATTTAGGCAAACATTGAATGGGAGCAAGGTAACTCTCCCGTTCTCTACTAAATTAAAGCGTAGTGCCCATGCTGAAAGCAAGGGGCGCTACATTTAAATTTAGGTTATAAAAATAATATCCCAAGCTTTGAACATCTCACAGAGCACTGTTCAATAAATCATCCGAAAATGGAAAGAGTATGGCACAACTGCAACCTACCAAGACATGGCCGTCCACCTAA
Organism: Rana temporaria; assembly: GCF_905171775.1. Classification (NCBI taxonomy): domain Eukaryota; kingdom Metazoa; phylum Chordata; class Amphibia; order Anura; family Ranidae; genus Rana; species Rana temporaria. The sequence goes on along the minus strand of NC_053500.1, from coordinate 27,320,014 downwards.
ACTGACAGGCCGGGCAAGGAGAGCATTAATCAGAGAAGCAGCCAAGAGGCCCATGGTAACTCTGGAGGAGCTGCAGAGATCTACAGCTCAGGTGGGAGAATCTGTCCACAGGGCAACTATTAGTCGTGCTCTCCACAGATCTAACCTTTATGGAAGAGTGGCAAGAAGAAAGCCATTGTTGAAAGAAAGCCATAGAAAGTCTTGTTTTCAATTTGTGAGAAGCCATGTGGGGGGCACAGCAAACATGTGGAAGAAGGTGCTCTGGTCAGATGAGACCAACATTTTACTTTTTGACTTAAAGGCAAAACGCTATGTGTGGCAGAAAACTAACACTGCACATCACCCTGAACACACCGTGAAACATGGTGGTGGCAGCATCATGTTGTGGGGATGTTTTTCTTCAGCAGGGACAGGGAAGTTGATCAGAGTTGATGGTAAAATGGATGGAGCCAAATAGAGGGAAATCCTAGAAGAAAACTTTTTAGTGTCTGAAAAAGACTTGAGACTGGGGCGGAGGTTCACCTTCCAGCAGGACAACGACCCTAAATATACAACCAGAGCTACAATGGAATGGTTTAGATCAAAGCATATTCATGTGTTAGAATGGCTCAGTCAAAGTCCAGACCTAAGTCCAATTGAAAATCTGTGGCAAGACTTGGAAATTGCTCTTCACAGACGCTCTCCATCCAATCTGACAGAACTTGAGCTATTTTGCAGAGAAGAATGGGCAAAAATGTCCCTCTCTAGATGTGCAAAGCTGGTAAAGAAATGTCCAAAAAGACTTGCAGCTGTAATTACAGTGAAAGGAGGTTCTACAAAGTATTGACTCAGGGGGGCTGAATACAAATATACACCAAACTTTTTACTTGTTTTTATTTTTTTAGACAGAGTGGAGAAAGTTAGAAGTTGTTATTGCTACAGTATGTCCCCATTGGGGAAAGAAAATGAGAAATGAAAATGAAAAGTACACAACTGGAGTTGTCCCCAGAACGAATCAATCATTTAATGGGGACATTTGTTCCAGTGAGTTCTGTTATGAAGAAATTCTCCACACTATTTTCCTCGAACTTCCCATTACTTCTCATAAGCAAGAAGTGAGGGGACATTTTCCTAATGGTACAAAGCCTGCAAACAAATAACTTGGTAGGGATTTAACACTTCTTTAAGCCTATTCTGAGCAAGCAGTAAATTCACTTTAACCCCTTCCCGCTGTCTCCACCTCCAGGCCCTTTAGGAGGTTCAAAATGCTGGGAGGTGGAGGCGGCATTTCAATCATGTGACCATTGTGATTGGCAGTCATAGTGGTCACGATTGGAAAGCTTTTTGGTATCCGCAGGTAACTGCACAGGGAGCAAACTCAGCACAGAAACACACTATATTGTCAAAAGTATTGGGACATGAACTTTAATGGAAACCCAGTCTTAGTCTGTATGGTTCAATATTGAGATGGCCCACCCTTTGCAGCTATAACAGCTTCAATAGCTTCAACTTTTCCAGGAAAGCTGTCCACAAGGTTTAGGAGTGTCTCTGAGAATGTTTGACCATTGTCATGGACCTTGGAATGCAGAAGTGTTCCTCCTTGAAAGCTGTTACACAGTGGGGGGTCTTATTCCCTGTCTTAAAGCTCCAGACGGCTCCATTGTTCTGTGTCTGGTTATTGTGTACATTGATTGCCCCCTGAGGCTTCTGTCTCATTACACGTAACAGTCCATCCAATCAAGCTATCGGACCAATCCCTGCTAACTCATTTTCAAGTCCTCATTTGCATGGCTAAGGAGGACCTGAAGGAGGACTACATGTACTTTACAATTGACCAAAAGGAAAGCGATTGTTGGGGGCGGGATGTTCCAAATTCTGTTTAAAAGTGTGTTGTGTACTTCCAATAAAGGTCTTATTGTTTTAACTTACATACAGCCTGCCTGGTGTTTGTTCTAATGGATTCCGAACGGCACATAGCTGTAGTTCGGATCCCGGAGCCTTGGATGACCGAACCATCAGACATTGCAATCTGCAAGCTGACTCACTAGTACCAGAGGAGTGTCGGGAGAGCGGAAGCGAGCGAGCAAGGGTCTAGTTACAACCATTTTTCCAGAAGAGCATTTGTGAGGTCAGGCACTGATGTAGACTAGAAGGCCTTGCTCACAGTCTCCGCTCTAATTCATCCAAAAGGTGTTCCATCAGGTTGAGGTCAGGACTCTGTGCTTGCCAGTCAAGTTCCTCCATTCCAAACTCGCCGATCCATGTCTTTATGGACCTTATGGTGCGCAGTGATGTTAGAACAGGAAGGGGCCGTCCCCAAACTGTTCACACACAGTTGGAAGCATGAAATTGTCCAAAATGTCTTGGTATGTTGCCGCCTGAAGAGTTCCCTTCACTGCAACAAAGCCCAACCCCTGAAACACGACCCCGCACTATAATCTCCCCATCACGAAATGATTGGATCAGTGCGTAAAGGCATGGATAAGAGAGTTTGGGGTGGAGGAAGTTGACTGGCGTCTTTTAGGGTCTTAAAGAAGGAATTACTTCACAGTACAAAACATTAAGAGAGTTCATAAATGGCTTGACTGAAAGCTGTATACACACACTACAGCCCTCAAAATTTCCACTCGCCTACTAGCATTTGGCGAGTGGATTTAAGCTGGGGGCGAGTGATTACAGGGCTGCATGACCAATCTCCCTCCAATCTGTGCCTACACTTAGAATCCCGATGAGATTGGCGGCCGAAGAGGAAAGGTGCAAGCTCGGGAAAAGTAGTCTGGTGAGCCGCGCACAGGCAGAGCAGTACACAGGTGCTTTCCTTACAATTCTCATTAAGCCATGGGACCCAACAGTATGACCTCTCTGAGCCTGCCCCCCTCCCCCGGGCCCCGACCAATGTAGCTGGAGAGCAAAAAGTAATGAGTGAGGTGGAGGATTGCAAAAATTATCACTCCGGTGCAGCGCTCACTGAAAGTTGCCTTGACATGAGAGCGGCAGCCTTCTAGTTTGTGCAGTTTTCTTCTCCTTGTGCTCTATGTAAGTGTCCAACAGTTTAGCCTGAGCACTGTGAACAGACTGGTCTTAATGTGTGCTGTGCGCTGTCAGTGTGCGCTGTGCTATTGTGTCAATGGCTGTGCAGTTGTGTGGATCTCAGTGCTGGATTGTACTTCCCCCGGCTGTGCTGCAGCTCCTCTCCTCTCTGTCAGCCTGAATAAAAGGAGGAAGTGGGGACATGCAAGCGTGGAGCCGCACACACAGGCTCCTGATGATGAGATGAATGGGAGAGAGAGAGGATGGATGGGTGTTGCAGAGGAGACAGGAAGAGAATGGGGAAGAGACCCAGTTCTAGTGCCCTGTCCCTCTGGTCTGCCCCCAGTGCCCTGTCCCATTTTGTTAAAGTTGTTGTTGGTAATATTTAATTTTGTAACTTGATTCTCCATAAAACATTGTCATTCCATAAGATAATCTACGAGGGCGTTTACGGGTGCAATTAGGCGCAGGGCAGTGTATGAATTAGGTGGGGTAACTGGTGGCGAGTAACTCTTGAGGCCTGGCTAGTAGCTCAGGACTTGAAATTTTGAGCCCTGCACACTATACAAATTGTGTTGTTTAATTACATTTAGATTTACCTTCAGATATGTAGTGCAAGTGCCTGCCTGATTGCATACAAATTTAAAGTGTTTAGGTTTGTCCTCATATTATATGGTTTGGTAAATCTAAAGAAAAAAAATCAAAATAAAATTGTATAGTGTGTATCCAGCTTAAAAATATGTAGCAAATTCAATGTCCATCATCTGGTCATAAGTGCAATTTAAAGACTTAAGTCAACTTCTTAAGAATGTTACAAACTAGTTACCAATCATATTGAGTAACAATAAATGAAGTTGGACTTAACTACCTGATTTAGTGCCCATTTTCTTTGATATAGCACAACTATTGGTACCAAGTATTATTTTCAATGCTGTCCCCTATGGTATTGTATGTTTACACATTCAACCTGGTGTGTTGGAGGCTGAGGTTCTTGAGAAGGTCAAAGCAAATATCCAGCGGCCCCCAGGGGGGTAGTGCTACGATAATAGCAACAATTAATAAAAGGTGAACTTAAGTAAATTCTCACAATGTATTGTATATACGCGAGTATAAGCCGACCCGAATATAAGCCGAGGCACCTAATTTTACCACAAAAAACTGGGAAAACGTATTGACTTGAGTATAAACCTAGGGTGTCCATCTGCATGCCTCACTGTGTCCATGTGCATGCCTCACTGTGTCCATGTGCATGCCTCACTGTGTCCATGCCTCACTGTGTCCATAACTAGACTGACGTTTAACATGGGATTTTATGGAAGGGGTGCCCAGATTTGAAAAATCGTTGCTCCCCAGCCGTAGGTCCCCCAGACAACAAACTTGTAGAGGAGAAATGGGGCTACATGTGTGCCAAGTTCCGGGTCCAGGGGATCTACGACTGGCCGGTACTGGGTCCCCAAAGTCACCAGAGAAATGACCGTTTAACATGGGAGTCCATGGAAGGGGTGTCCGGCTTTGAAAAATTGGTGCTCCCCGGCCGTAGATCCCCGGGCAACAAACTTTGCACATTTGTAGATAAAGAGTGGGGCTACATGTGTGCTAAGTGGGCCGGTACCGGGTTCCCAAAGTCCGGGTGGTCAGGCGCAAAAATTTGACTCGAGTATAAGCCAGGGGGCTTATACTCAAAAAAATGTGCTGAAAAACTCGGCTTATACTCGAGTATATATGGTACATTGTATCTGTAAAAACAAAAACATTAGTCTTCTCCATTCCTGCTGAAATATAGATACTCTGTTTGGACAAACATTTGATAACGGTCTAAAGGAGGTGGAGACTCAACTCTCTGAATTTTTCTCTCAACACACTAATATATTAGAACATTCTTGAAAACATGTGGTATTTCTACGATGACTGCTAGGAAATAAGCGCAGTCACTGCTAAGCTTAACATCTAACACCGCAAAGTATTCATATTTGATGGATATTAAGCATAGCTGCAAATATGAGCCATTTCTCTCAGGACACATTGATCTGTCTCAGTTTTATCAGCAATGATTTCCCAGTTGAATTAACTTGGTTTGAATTAAGTAACTGATGATAAAGGTGTTTAACATCAATGCCTCAACTTCTCATTGATTTAACAAGGGCAGGGTAGAAAAAGTGAGTACATCAAGTGTGTTCCCCAGAGAAAAATGGTTGATAAAGTATGAATTCTGGGTTTATGCATACTGAAAATTGTAATTTGAAATAAATTCCTATATCTTCCTTCCCTGTGATCTGTAGTTTGGGCAGAGCCTCTTAAATGGCGTATGCTTTCACGAACCAGTTGACTGCCAAGAATGTTTTACATAAGTCCTGACTGTACTGCTTCCTAAGTGGAAAAATGTATATATGCCATGAGGATCAAATGGTTAAAAAAAGTTCAAGTCTACAATTCTTTAAGTTTTACTCTGTGATTGAGAACATGTAACACATATAAAAGTAGGTTTTATCCCAATATGGCTGCAAAAGTGGAAATACCTTTTAGGTGAGCGCCAAAGTAGTAGCGCTAGTGCCCCATTCAAATGGTCACCATTCAGATGTCCATAAAAAAGCGGGGCAGCCAGCAGACCTGTGCACTATAGGTGGAGCTGGTAGCAGCTCCACAGACAATCAGACAATGATGATGGCATCCTTGTTGCCCAATGCACCATACTGGTAATGGACTCTCTACCATCTATGAAGATCCAGGCTTCCACATTCAAGCGAGTTGTCCTGTCCCTGCCTTGCTACCTTGTATGTCAAACCCATGGCTAGCTCATATCTTCTTACATAAGATAGAGCCTATCCATGTAGTAGAGACACTTTACAGACCAGAGGACATGTATTTGTCCCATTCTACATGAAGGACATCACCAATATTGGAGAAGTGACCACTGAGGCCTACAACAGCTGAAGGACTCTTTAGTTCCAGGGCACTCTACAAAAAGGATCTGCATCTATAGGTCACTTAAGAATATGATGCCCCAAAGAGAATGTGGGGGGGATATGGACAGCTCATGGGTAGGGTGGGTGGAATGAGAACTGTTCATATAGTCTCCCCCTATAGGACAGTATTTTGAAGAGGAAGAATTTCATGAACATCGGGGGAAGCATGGACAGTTCATCTGTAGGGTTAGTGGAATGTGAACAGTTCATACAAACTACCCCTACAGGACCGAATATGAAAGATTCATAACTCTACAATATGGACCAGTATCTCCTGGTCCTTTAGGAAATTGAAAGCCGAAGGAGGAAGTGTAGAAGCGGGAACTTCGCTTTATAGGTGAAGTTCTGCTTTAAGATCGGGCAGCACAGAGGCTTAGTAGTTAGCACTTCAGCCTTGCAGCACTGGGGTGTTTGGTTCATATCCTGACCAGGACACTGTCTGCATGTTCTCTCTGTGCTTTTGTGGGTTTCCTCCTGGTATTCTGGTTTCCTCCCACACTCCAAAGATATGCTACCTTGCGTTGGTGGTGCGGTGGTGAACATAGCTACTTTCCAAGCAGTTGACCCGGATTCGATTTCCAGCTAAACCAATCTCACAAGATGGCTGCCTCACCTTGTGTGACCCCCCCCCCCCCATTCCAATAATATCTGTATATACAATGTTTTCTCTACAGTACTGTGCAAATGTTTTAGCCAGGTGTGAACAAATGCTGTAGCCAAAAGCGCCATGTGATCCCTTCCTGGCTATGTCCTAGTCGAAGATCACAATGAACCTACCATAGGGGCCATGGGATCCCTGCATGGCTATGTCCTGTTTGGAGATTACTATGAACTTACTATAGGGGCCATGGGATTCCTGCCTGGCTATTTCCTGGTCGTAGATCACTATGGACCTACCATAGTGACCATGTGATCCCTTGCTGGCTATTGTCCTGCTTAGAGATCACCATGAACCTACCATAGGGTCCATGTTATATTTACATTGATCAAATCATTCATTTACAACATTTATCAAAAAAAAACATATCAAATGGAGAAATTGTATTAGATTTACCAAATCCAAACAACATAGAGATGGTCCCTCCACTTTGATGTCTGCATTCAGTATAGTGACTGTAATTCTCGGCTCCCAGTTAAAAATAATTGACATATTGTTTAACAATAATAATAAAGAGCACAGAAAAGACACCCGTCATGGACATTCCATTACTGCTATATGCACCATTCACCCCTAGGAATTCGGAGAGCCACAAGGTAAATGTGCCACCCAAAAGAAACCAGCCGCTCCTCCGGGGGTAGTGCTACATATATATGGGAGCTCTGTATGTACAACATTAGGTTTCAACCAGAAAAATCTGATTTTCATTTTCACAATTATAACATGCTTGATGAAAGGGGTGGAAAAGCTGCATGAAAGAACAGAACATTCACAGGATCCTGGGGCAACATGAATGCCACGCACAACCCCCATCGGTAATACTGGAAGTATACTGCGCAAATTAAATGATGATCATTGCTGTAGAATCCTAAAATGCCTTTATGAATGCAGAATTATTCTGAGTTACTCTCCTTTCCCTTGGATGAAGCTGCAATCATAATGAATTATTTCTGGAGCCGAAACGTCCAATCTATTTATACAAATCTCTAATTTATAGATCACACCAACACCACTTCACTGAATAGCGGGAATGGAGCCATTGCACTCGTTTGCTTTATTAAACTCTTGAAGAAACACATTTTGGACGAATACCACAATGGGGCAGCAGATGAAGAATACATTAACACCTTCTGCAGTCTTCAAAATATTCTACAAAGATATTTAAGAAGAGTCTGATTGAGAAGTGTCATGGCAACCCAACACACCTACAATGGAGAGGTCAGTTGCTGACCAGAGATAACTCCTGGGGGGGCTTGAGAGGGCAAACCTTTGTGCAGTGATGTACCACTCCTACCGTAGAAGACAAAGTCAAGATTTTCCTGTTATTTTCTGTAGCACAAAGTAAATGAAAAAGCTTACATTCCCATCCACGTATCCGATGCCCAGACAAAGGAACACAAGCGTAATGCTCTTCCTACCAGAATTCTCCAGAGGTGCAAAAAGCTCAGTTCCATGTCACCCAGTCAAAAAAGCGATTTAATAGAAACCAGTCATATGAGAAAAATGCGGTGCGCCACTGCTGACCAACTTCTGCAAAAACTTTCCGAGTTACTGACCTAGAACAAGTATGCAGCAATTAAGTCAGAACTCCTGATTTGCATTCTGTCTGTGGTCAGTGATTCGGAGAGCATTAAAGAGGGATCGGTAAATGCCTGGCAACTAGCGTTTTTAGAGCAAGGTCAGTAATGGCGGCCCACGTGTTTCTGTTATGATAGGTTTGCCTAAAGCAAACAATTAAAAAAAATGTGCAAATGCAAAGTAACAGCAGAATTGATTTACATTTATTACACTCTTTTCATTGCATTACAATTCTTGGTACTTTCTGGTTTGAAGGCGCATGAGATTCACACCAATGTGAAAGGGAAAAAAAATGATTGCTATGTGTGTGGAGGGGTGATTGTTGAATCAGCAATTGCTTTTTTTTTATATATATAATGCAGCAGTAAACTTTGCCTTTGTTCAGGAGCTTCCTGTAATAAAGACCGGTCACTGCTGCTTTCTCTTCTTGTGCATAGTGACTGGTCTTCTCTGCCCCCCTCCTGTAATTTTCTGAAGGCATCCTGTAGTGGCCTTCAGAGCCCAGGCTGTATGCAGCTCTGTGATGTCACTGCTACGTTTCCAAGGCTCACAAAGTAGATTTATAATCCTTGTCGTTATTCAGTGTTTTCAAATGAAAGTTCAGCTTTTTTTTTTTTTTTAAGTGTATTTTGTGCGTGTACTCGAGGAGTGGAGCCGGACTGCAGGAGTTGGGAGTAGGCAGGCCTCCCCCAGAGGCAATCTGCCACCTTTCTCCATGCCCCGGGTGGCAATGGCGGGTGTGTGAGGGGGTCCTCCCACACAGCCCGCCCTACCTGCTCCGCTTTGAAGCCCAACGGGGCAGAGGGACTCCCTTTAAGGGAGTGAGAGGATCTAGCCCGCTTAACCAGCCCTGTTAGTCCTTCGCCTCTCTTTTTAGAGACCGCGTGGTCAAAGTGCGTGCATGTTAACCCAATTTCGAGTGCGTGTGTAGGTTTTTGTGGGGGGGGGGGGGGTGGGCGTACTAAGCGCAGGCTTACCTCGCATAGCACACCCACCGGGAGCCGGGCTGAGACCACCAAACTCAATTCACATAATGAAAAAGTGAATGAAAGTTCAGCTCATGCAGGTGCGTTTAAAGGTATGAAACAGTGGTGGCCCATCCATTAGGGGCACCACCCTCTAACGCTGTATCCTGGCCTAGGCCAACAAGGCCCAGGCCTAGGGCAGCACTTTGCAGGGGGGCAGCATGGAAAGAGTCCCCGCCGGCTTACGTTACACTGTTAGTGTAACGCAAGCTGCTTCTAATTTTGAATTCTGTCCTATCATCCTGGACCACGAACCTTCCTCACTGTGCTATATGTTTTTTGCTGCACCATTGGCATGGTTATATCTTCTTGGTCCTCTCCATAAAAGTATCAGAAATTTGTACTTACAGTAGAACTATAGGTAACAATTTTGTTTTGTTTTTTCATTTTGTATAGAATATAGGGAGGGTTATAGCGCCTGTCAGTTTATTTTTTACCATCCCTGTCCCATTGCAGAGATTTCCCTTAATTTCCTGCCCCATAGTTAAACAGGAAGTGAAAGGAAATCTTTGCAAATTAAGGAAATCCAATGACCCCCCCCCCCCCAGGCCCTAAAAACTAGTGTCCCCACTTGAAAAATTCAGGGTGGGTCTTAAACAGAAAGGGGTGTGGCCTTGACAGGTAGGGGTGGGTCATATTTAAATTAGGGGGTTCATGAGTTTATTCAGGCCTAGGGCAGCACAAAACCTAAATACACTCCTGCCACCCCCTCTCTCCTCGCCACCCCCTATATGCAAAATGGATAAATTCATGCATAGCATGAATCTATCCATGACTGCCACACCCACTCCCTATTCATGCGTCCGGCCCCTTTCAGGGCACCGGGAGAATAAATTACAGCGGCCAGGTTTTTTTTAAGCACCTGATCAGATAGGCTTCAAAATAGGGTGAGCTCCAGTCTCAGAGTGCGAGCCGGAGCCCACCCAGGTGTTACAACAGTGATTGAACATTCGCTGTTGAAACACTGATCCTCAATCCCGCCAATCAGAAGCAGGTGTGAGACCCGTTTTCTGATTGGCCGAAAAGAGAAGACTCCCGATTGGCCTCTGAGGAGGGAGGAAACGGAAGCCGCCGCCGCTGTGATTACCAGGAGAACGTGAGGCCGCCGCTGCCACCGGGAAGGGGAAGCCATCGGTGATGGGGCAAGTGCAACCTACTGACCAACTGAGGGGGGGGGGGTTGGCATACTGTTTGCACTGGTATAAAACATAATAAATGCAAAATATGTATATCTGTGTATGTACATAAATAAACCAATGGACTGTAGAAAATGGCAATACAGTAAGTGATATTTCTGGTATTGCAGGCTTCTTGCAGGGTTTGATTCTAACCAAGTTAAGACTAATCTGTCTCACTGCTCCTGTTTAGCATTCCTGTGCTGTGAAACAGAATTAATAAATGTCCCCCAGTGAGGGGACAACTTAGATGCAAATCAAGCTGCCTGGCAGTTAGCAAAAGCTATATTCTTTTCTAATCTATTCTTTCCTAAATGCACAGAATATAACGGTATACTAATATTTATGTGTACAATTGATCCAGGGAATATCCAATTGCCTCTTGGGGGATCAGGAAGGACTTTCCCCCCATCTGGAGTAAATTGGATCATGCATTTTGTTTTTTACCTTTTTCTGGATCAACTGCGGGTATTGGATCGAATACATGGAGGTTTTCTATTTGAGTATGTTGGGTTTCCCTTTTTTTCCTTTGTTGGTTGAACTGGATGGACTTTTTTCAACCAATAGATTGACTTTTGTCAAACAGGCTTATTGGAAACGTTTTCTCGATCAGCCAGATGCAGCCGCTGACCAGTATATTCTGATAGAATGGCTGTCCTAAGCGGGGAGGTCTCCGTTTTCCTTTTTTCTTGGCCAGTCTTAGACTAGTAGATGGCTTTAAAGAAATATACAGCAACATTAAGGCTTCATTTCCATGGACGTTTTTACAGCCACTTTTTTTAGCCTTTTTTTACAGCTTAAAAACGCCTGTCCATGTTTTTTTTTTTTTTTTAGCTGGAGCTCAAAAACGCTGCGGTAGCGTTTTTGAGCGTTTTTGAGTGTTTAACATCTGGTGTTTTTACAGCTCTAAGGCTGGAGCTTCAAAACGCACTGGTCCTGTTTTTTTTTTGCAACTTAATAACGGCTCAGCCATCTACAGCATGAGGCCATAGACTAACATGGAGAGCCGTTTTTAAGCTGCAAAAAAAGCTCAGAAAAGTGGCTGTAAAAACGTCCAAAAATGTCCATGGAAATGAAGCCTAAAGTGTGCTTTTTATATGTCTGGAGCTCAGTTTTGAACTCCAGGTAAGATAAATCCAACCATGCAATTCACATAAATATGTCTGTCAATCGACACAAGATTAAAGTGGATCATAACTCAAAGATTAAGGTGACCCTGTCATGAGAAAAGGATGGGGGCTGCTTTTGCTGACCTCTTCTTTGGAGAATGTTACTTTGCTAGCTGACATGCTGATCATTTAGCTTTAACGCTTTGAGTCTCTGTCCTATCATAAAAGCAAATTTGAACACCTTTGTGATACTCATTTACACAAAGTCACCTCCAGGTTTGTAACCTGAAAGTGTTGGAAGCCAGTCACAGCCAGACACCTACTACTCTGCAATGGTAGTCTCCATACTTGTACCCTGAAACCAGTGGTGGCCCGCTCATTGGGGGCCCGGCCTCTAATCTCCATGCAGGGGCCGGACACGTGGATTTTAATATTTTTTTTAAACCTATTATTGGAGCTAGAGGCTTTTTGCTTCAAAAAGGGGTGGGCTCGGGAAGCTACTCTTTCCAAGTGAGGAGGGCAACTCTTTGCATTTCAGTCAAGTCTTTCCCCTGCCCCTCTATCTTTTTATGACATTGGTAGCTTAAAGCGGAGGTTCACCCTAAAAAAACATGTGTATACCATTCCATCCAGCATACTGCCGACGTGTACTGTATGCTGTTTTTTTTTTTTTTTTTTCCGCTGTACATACCCTCGTATAGTTATTTCCCCCCCGGCTTCCGGGTAGTGGCTCCCACGGGAGTGGGTGTTCCTATTCAGAGACTAAGTGATTGACGTGATGACAAAAGCTTCCCCCCGGCGCAGAATGCGCGTCACCAGTGTCCAAAAGAAGCCGAACATCAGACTCGCAGTTCGGCTTCTTTCGGAAACTGGTGACGCGCATTCTGAGCCGGGGGGGGAAGCTTTTGTCATCACATCAATCACTTAGTCTCTGAATAGGAATGCCCACTCCTGCCAGAGACACTACCCAGAAGCCGGGGGGGTAAATAGCTATACGAGGGTATGTACAGTGAAAAAATAAATAAAAAACAGCATACTGTACATGTCGGCAGTATGCTGGATGGAATGGTATATACATGTTTTAGGGTGAACCTCCGCTTTAAATTGTAAGCACCACTGACTAAAGCCTGGTTCACACTGAGTTTTCTTCCTTCAACCCAGTGGGTTGTCCACTCCGGTCAGAGTCGCTGTACTAACTATGTGAAGTTAGTATAGCGATATCCCCTGCTGAGCTGTTGTGTTCTGACAGGGGGCCCCACTTCTCCGCCAGTACACTCCGATCAGCGCTCTCCACCATTGGTTGAGGGCGCTAAATCGGTAGTCAGTTGGCTGCTGGTTTTCCAGCATGCTTATCCAACAGAAGCCAGCCAAACAGCCAGCTTCTGTCGGACAGGGTTGCATACCCCGACATTCGGCCGTGTGTATGGGGCTTAAGTGTGGTTCTATGGATTGCAGCGTAATACACAGGTACCCTTTATATACCGTATAAGCCAAGTTTTTCAACACTTTTTTTGTGCTGAAAAAGCCCCCATAGACTTATACTCGAGTCTCCCTGCCTCACTGTGCCCATCTGCAGCCTTATGATCTCCCGGCACTGTGATATGCAGTCTAGTCGACGGCCGTGCAGTGTAACAATGCTCCACCTTCTCCTCGTCCATGATAGGCTGAACACTGACTCGTTGCTGGGAAACAGTGTTCCGTCACAGACAAGGAGGAGGCGGGGCTTTGTTACACTGCACAGCCACCAACTAGACTGCATATCACAGCGCCGGGAGATCATAAGGCTGCAGGTGGGCACAGATCAGGGTACATGGGGCACAGATCAGGTACATAAGGCAGGGAGATGGGCACAGGAGGCAGGGAGATGGGCACAGTGAGGCAGGGAGATGGGCACAACGAGGCTGAGGCATGCAGATGGGCACAGTGAGGCTGCAAATGGGCCCATTTGCAGCCTGACTGTGCCCATTTGCAGCCTTAATGTGCCCATCTGCATGCCTCAGCCTCATTGTGCCCATCTGCATGCCTTAGCCTCACTGTGCCCATCTCCCTGCCTCACTGTGCCCCTCTCCCTGCCTCGTGTACCTGATCTGTGCCACATGTACCAGCGCTGCGCCCATCTGCAGCCTTATGATCTCCCGGCGCTGTGATATGCAGTCTAGTCGGTGGCCGTGCAGTGTAACAAAGCGCCACCTCCTCCCCATCCTCGTCCGTGACGCAACACTGACTCGGTTTCCCAGCAGTGAGTTAGTAATCAACCTATCACGGTCGAGGACGAGGAGAAGGCGGAGCTTTGTTACACTGCACGGCCGCTGACTAGACTGCATATCACACCGCTGGGAGATCATAAGGCTGCAGATGGGCACAGTGAGGCTACAAATGGGCACAGTGAGGCTGCAAATGGGCACAGTGAGGCTGCAAATGGGCACAGTGAGGCTGCAGGAGCATTGTTGACTTTCTTTTCCACATTTCTCACCCTAGGCTTATACTCGAGTCAATACGTTTTCCCAGTTTGTGGTAAAATTAGGTGCCTTGGCTTATATTCGGGTCAGCTAATACTCGAGTATATACGATAACTAAAATACTGTACATGGACACAAAATTGTATTTAAGGTACCAGTTCACTTGGAGGGAAAATAAAAAATAATTTTGGATATCTGTTTACTCTGAAAGCAATAAGACCTAAACGAGTCCATTTTTTTTCTGCACACCAGAGACAATTTCATTTGCAAGTCTCTTGCCCATCAGACATGGAACACCTACTTCAAGATGCTGACATTGGCACTTCTGAACCCTCTGCCAGAAGCCGCTATCAGACCTCACAGAGCGACATCCTTTGAACAAACACGCCCTTCGGCCATTTAATATCTTTTTTTTTTTTTGATCCCTCATTCTTGCTCCATTTCTAATAAGTTGAACAGCGCACACAAAATTCACGCCTCTCCTCTCTCGTAGCCAAGCATTGTTCCCTTTGCTCCCACCGGCTGCTTCGGTTTGGCGCTTATTAAAATTATTAATTTGTCAGAGGGATGATGGAGTGAAATAATCTGCTCCTTGTTCTATATGGATGACAAATTTACCCAGACAGGTATGGCTAGGAACACAGCATATAAATGCAGATCAGAGGCACATGTCCTATCTAGTCAGCTTCTTTACTTTGAGCTAACCCATTTTTCATTTGTGACACATTTTCTCGACGATTTTTTTTTTCTAATACTTTTAGGAGAAACTGATGAGAGTATAGCTGGCCTTACACAGGGGGATTTGATGGTTCATTTCTGAACACTAATACGCTTAGAAAATCCTTGGAAAAAAATGCCAGAGTCTGAAATAGAAACAGCATCGGCTTTGCTCATAATGTCACCCTCTACCCAGTCCAGCACACTTTGTTCCAACCATTCACATGTGCTACCTATGGTCTTAAGCAGTATAAAACCCAACATCAAAAATGTAATATATTGCAGCTTACCAGATAGCCAGTAACACACAGGGCTGGTGCAAGGCTTTTTGACACCCTAGGCAAAACCTAGGCTCCACCACCTTTGCCCTGCCCATGTATACCCCACCTTTTTAATGAAGCGCCCATCAAATGCAGCCCACCAGCACACATCAATGCAGCCCACCAGTGCCCATCAAATGCAGCCCACCAGCACCCATCAATGCAGCGCACCAGCGCCCATCAAATGCAGCCCACCAGCGCCCATCAAATGCAGCCCACCAGCGCCCATCAAATGCAGCCCACCAGCGGCCATCAAATGCAGCCCACCAGCGGCCATCAAATGCAGCCCACCAGCGCCCATCAAATGCAGCCCACCAGCGCCCATCAAATGCAGCCCACCAGCGCCCATCAAATGCAGCCCACCAGCGCCCATCAAATGCAGCCCACCAGCGGCCATCAAATGCAGCCCACCAGCGGCCATCAAATGCAGCCCACCAGCGGCCATCAAATGCAGCGCCCATCAAATGCAGCGCCCATCAAATGCAGCCCACCAGCGCCCATGAAATGCAGCCCACCAGCGCCCATGAAATGCAGCCCACCAGCACCCATCAAATGCAGCCCACCAGCACCCATCAAATGCAGCCCAACAGCGCCCATCAAATGCAGCCCAACAGCGCCCATCAAATGCAGCCCAACAGCGCCCATCAAATGCAGCCCAACAGCGCCCATCAAATGCAGCCCACCAGCGCCCATCAAATGCAGCCCACCAATGCAGCCTACCAATGCCCATCAATGAATGCTTGCTTCCATTCATTCGGGAGTCGGTACACAGACTTCAGCCGCCGCTGCGCCTCTGACACTATGTGCAATGACTGCTGATACTGAGTGAAAGGCGGTTAGAGTTCCCCCATAGATGTCAATGATTGATAGGCTATAGTTCCCCTATACTAATAATGCATTATAAGGCTTGTTAGAGTTCCCCCTTAGTGGCTAATGCTTGTATGAAAATGTATCCTTGAGCTTCTAGGAGAAGCCAGGAACCTTGGCAATATTATTAGGTTATTATGTCCTAGTCAAAGAACATAAACATTAGATAAGCTGCAGTAGAAATGATATCTGCAGGGCACAAAGAAGATTGCTATATATTACTTGTATAACCTAATTACTTACATATGATTGGCTGGGACAAGGGCGTTCCCTGCTTGTATGGTTTGATTATGATCAAGTACTCATGAGAAATAAAGTCTAGTTTTGGACATACCATATGTGCGTGTGGATGTTTCTGACTACCAATGCATTGGGGACTTTTCATACATGCAGATTGTCCTTAAAACTCGGGTCTAGTTGAATCAGCAACCTAACACTGAGACTTAGTTGCTTGCTGCATAGAGAAGAGAGTAGAAACACCAGTGGCTGGGCGCCCTAGGCGGCCGCCTAGTTTGCCTAGCGGTAGAACCGTCCCTGGTAACATACCTCCTTTGTTATGGAGACACAACTCTGAAGGAATAAGCACAGTAGAGCGCAGCATTGTCAATCTGGGAAAGCAGGGGGGGTGTAGGGTTAAAGGAATTAGCAGATATAGATAAACAAATTGCAGCCAAACTCTAGCTTACACTCAGTTACAGCAAATGTCCCCCCCCCCCCCTTTGGAATAAAGGTTTTGCATGAATAAATAAAAGCTGAACATTTTAATCACTCCTGCCAGTGTCAAGTGGTTTGTCTGATCCATGTAAACTGATACATCCTGCAGAAGAGCTTGAGCTTTCGAAAAATTACAGACTTGCCCGGTGGATCACCCAATGAAAACAAAAGAAAGCCTAAAAAAGGGAAACAAATGCAGCCATTACATCCAATGCTGCGTACACACGATCGGACATTCCGACAACAAAACCGTGGATTTTTTTCAACGGATGTTGGCTCAAACTTGTCTTGCATACACACGGTCGCACAAATGTTGTCGGAAATTCCGATGGCCAAGAACGCAGTGATGTACAACACTACGACGGCACTATAAAAGGAAAGTTCAATACCAAGTGCGCCACCCTTTGGGCTCCTTCTTCAAATCTCGTGTTAGTAGAAGTTTGGTGAGAGACGATTTGCGCTTTTCAGCCTCAAAAATACAATGTCAAATTAACAAGGGACACCAACCAACCTCCTTGAGGTTCAAAAATACAAGATAATATAATACACGGTTCACACAGAGGCAACACGACTTTGCGAGATCACTTCAGCGTGACTTACAACACGACTTCAATTCGCCTCCAGGACAGGCGACTTTGCCAGTGGCCAGCTCTGTGGGAGGGAGGGGTTTGAATGAGAAAACTATTCTCTCTTCCTGTAAAGTTGCTTCAGTTTAGACAGTGATCCGACTTTACAGGGCAAACTGGCAGCATTTGAGGGAACAAACATTTGAGGGGGCAAACTGGTGACAATTGATGGGCACAGTGGCGACAATTAAATGGCACAGTGGCTGTGTTTGATGGGCACAGTGGCTGTGTTTGATGGGCACAGTGCCTGCGTTTGATGGGCACAGTGCCTGCGTTTGATGGGCACAGTGCCTGTGTTTGATGGTACAGTTGCTGCATTTGATGGCACAGTGGCTGCGTTTGATGGGCACAGTGGCTGCGTTTGATGGGCACAGTGGCTGCGTTTGATGGCACAGTGGCAACGATTGATGGCCACAGTGGCGACAATTGATGGCCACAGTGGCGACAATTGATGGCCACAGTGGCGACAATTGATGGCCACAGTGGCGACAATTGATGGCCACAGTGGCGACAATTGATGGCCAGAGTGGCGACAATTGATGGCCACAGTGGTGACAATTGATGACCACAGTGGCGACAATTGATGGGCACGGTGAGGCTGCAATTGATGTTTTTTTTTGTTTGTTTGCGCCCCCCAAAAAAATTTGAGCACCAGTCGCCACTGGTTCTACCCAATGTTTTAACTGGGTAGCCTCTTGAAGCAGCAGCTGTAGCCCAATTTATATTATGGAGTATATGCTCCTGTAACCCAGAAGGTACACTCTCCTAACGACAAGCCTAGCTCTTCTCACGGGATGACTGTGTAATGTTCAGCTCTTCTCCCCGGGACATGCCTGCAGACATCTCTGATAATGAGCTGCAGGAAGTGAAGGCTCCACAGCTCCCTATGTCAAACCCTGCAATGCTTGTAACATTACATTCAGTTTTTTGACTCTAAAGACATCTCTATGCTTGGAGCCTCCAAAATGACACGACTCGCACGGCCGGCGACTCATTTGCATGTCTACGTCCAGAATTCGTGACTAAATTGGATGTGTTGCTCAGCATTTCCTAAGGCTACAACACTGATTTAGGTTTGTGAGAAAATATCAGATATTTTTTATTCCATACAACCAAAACAGCGTTGCAGCTCGGTGCACAAATAAAATCTACACTTGGCAGAAGTTAATCAGCCCGCACATCTCAAAATATTTGGCGCTGTAATTTGCAGTGTGTCAACTGTTTTCTTGTTGCAAAAGGCAGACCTTTTTTTTTGGAGATGGAACACTATCCAATTAATCCTCTATTGGAGCACACAACAGAGACACAAAAGTTTTATATGCAACGTTAACAATGTACAGCCTGAAGAACTGAAGGGTGAAAATTTTGTATGCATTAATGCAGATTTTTAGGCATATATAAAAATGATCCTTTAGCCTAGTTATGTAAAAAAAACAAAAAAAAACGTAAGCGTATTTTAAATACCGCTAGTGCGATTTATTAAATCTGATTATATGGACGTCTTTTTCTGCACACCACAAAAATCAAGAGGGAGTAACAACACTGTGAGCAACTTAAATTTAATTGTCCTGCTAGAACATCCACCGTAACATTTTTCATGCATTATGGAATAGTGTGAAGTTATTTGGGTAGTCCTGCTGTGTGTTGCCCTGCAGAACCCCACCCCAAAGCACCCTGTCCCCATGTTGGGGACAAGGGCCTCTTCCCTCATCTGTGGGCAGGGGGCTTATCAGAATCCGGGAGCCCCCTTTAATAAGGGGGCACCCAGATCACGGCCCCCCACCCTATGTGAATGAGTATGAGGTATATCGTACCCCTAGCCATTCACCTGGAGGAAAAAAAGTGTCAAGAAAAAAAACACACTACACTGGTTTTTAAAGTCATTTATTAGGCAGCTCCGGGGTCTTCTTCTGACTTTGGGGGTCTTCTGACTTCTCCGCTCTCTCCTCTCGCTCTCCGGGAGTCTTCTTCCGACTTCTCCGTTCTCTTCTTCTGCTCTCCGGTGTCGTCTCCCCGCTCTCTGGTTCTTCTCCCGATCTCTGGTGCCTTCTTCCTTCTGCTCCGCTATCTTTTTCCAACTCTTACCAGCGGCGACATAAGGGGCGGGGTAATTATGTCGTCACCACCTGGAGCATGATGGAACTGCGACGTCATAAGAGGCCTATATAAATCGTTGCGCACCGCACACCCGGCATTACAGCGGGAGGGAGCGTCGTGGCAACATCGGAAGAAAAGAAGAGGGAAGAAGACGTCAGGGAAGACCGGGCCGCCGCTAGTAAAAGAGCTAGAAGAAGATAGCGGAGCAGCCCGGGAGAGCGGGAGAAGAACCGGGGAGCGCGGAGGCGACACTGGAGAGCAGAAAAAGAGAGCTGAGAAGTCAGAAGAGGACCCTCGAAGTTGGAAGAAGACCCCGGGAGAGCGGGAGGAGAGGCCGGAGAGCACAGAGAAGTTGGAAGAAGACCCCCCGAAATCGGAAGAAGACCCCCGGAGCTGCCTAATAAATGACTTTAAAAACCTGTGTAGTGTGTTTATTTTCTTGACACTTTTTTCCTCCAGGTGAATGGGTAGGGGTACGATGTACCCCATACTCATTCACATAGGGTGGGGAGCCGGGATCTGGGGGACCCTTATTAAAGGGGGCTCCCGCTTTCCGATCAGCCCCCCGTCTGCAGACCCCGACAACCAACGGCCAGGGTTGTCGGGAAGAGTCCCTTGTCCTCATTAACATGGGGACAGGGTGCTTTTTTTCTGCCCCAAAGCACCCCCCATGTTGAGGGCATGAGTCCTGGTACAGCTCAGGAGGGGGCGCTCGCTCGTCCCCACTCCGTTCCTGACCGGCCGGGCGGCATGCTCGGATAAGGGTCTGGTATGGATTTTGGGCGTAGGGGGTTCCCCTTACAATCCATACCAGACCTAAGGGCCTGGTATGCTCCTGGAGGGGAACCCAATGCGTTTTTTTATTAAAAATTTGGCGTGGAGTTCCCCCTCATGATTCATACCAAACACAGTGCCGGGAATTGTCGGGAATCCAAGTCAGATACCCGTCGCTTCTTTCTCGCGCTCGCTGTAATGCGTTTTTCCTTTTGCAGCCAGCGCGAGATGTACAGCACCCTGTTGCATCACGCTGGAAACACATTGTCGCTGGCAGCCAGGTACTGTACGTGTAGCTGATTGCAATCTCCTGAAGCCTGCCAGCAGCTTTTATACAGTGACAGCCAGCATTCCCAACATATGTTAAGCATCACCAAACTGGAGCTAAAGTTAAGTTGCTTAAAGGTTGCTGAAACCTTTGCCGAGACTAAAACCTGAAGTGGACAGAATATGTCTGCTATGGTCACCAACACATGACAATGAATTGGATTTTAGACTTGTGTCACATGGGACAACGTTGTGCGGCTACTACTTCCAAGAACAGCATTGTTAGATTACGGTCAGACAAAAGAAGAATAGGGTATGCAAGTATAAATAAAAACAGGCACGAAGCATGAGAATAAAAAACAATACTATCCCAAAACGACTTTCAAAGTATATGAAGAATTGTATTATATAAAGAGAAGAGCAAGCACAAAAGGCTGTGCCCTAGTTCTCTGTACCATGCTCTATGAATTCTATCTGCCAGCAGACAATAAGAAATGATCCTATTTCAAGAGGAAAATTCTTTACTTCAATCTCCGCAGTTACTATATGACAGTAAAAGAGGAAAAGAAAGATCTCTCGAGCTGAACTACATTCTCTCCTCATAAAACACATCACTTCCTGTCTCTTTTTATAAAAAATAGGCTCTCTCATCTGTCTTGGCGAGTATCGATCTTGTCGACATGTCCACAGGCGGCTCCAGGATTTAAAAAAAAAAAAGATTAATAACGGTTCGTATCGCACGGTTGCCTACTCTTCATATCCGAGTTAACTCACTCATTGTCAAAGAAGTCTGTAAATACAGCATGGCATTTGTATTGCTGTGGCAAGGGCAATTACCTTTGAATACATTAAATTAACGTTTGTTGTTAGTATCTATCCTTTCTTAAACAGGGCAAGATGCAAAGTCTAATTCATCCTCATTTTGGTTCCTCGTATAATGATCTTATTATCTAGCTAATTCTAAATCACATCAGCAGCACAATCTTTTGACCACAGGCAAGTTCCAATCTGCTAGCATCACCTGCTCTTTAAATTAGATTTAAAGTGAAGCTGTGTGCAAACTTAAAGCGGAGCTCCAGACACCCCCCCTGCAAAATTTAGAAGAATTTCAGGGGGACTTTGCCACATCTCGTCACAGCTAGGTCTCCTGGAAGTGGGGATGGGTACCTGTCAAAAACTGGTACCCCTTCCCCTGAAAGGTGCCAAATGTGGCACTGAATGGGGGAGGAAGAAAACAAGCGGAGCTTCCACTTTTCAGTGGAACTCTGCTTTTGGATCATAAATATAAGAAATGAAAAAGCTATCTGACAGCATAAGTTGTCAGCATAACTTCCTGTGGCTGAATCTTCTTCTCCAGTGCTGTCTGAAGTCTCCTAAACCAAATATAAAAACTATAACTTTCTTAAAGTCACTACCGTGTTTCCCCAAAAATAAGCCCATGTCTTCTAAAAAAAAAAAATTGCAACCAAAAACACACTAGGGCTTATTTTCAGAGTAGGGCTTGCAATTTAGTCTCCAGTGTAAACAGCATAAACGTGCTTGCAAACTACCAGAATCCTTGCCACCACAGCAGAATATAATGCAAAAGGTATGCGTCTATGCAATCTAACCGTGTCACACACCTTCCCACAGCACCGATTGGCGATTCTGTGACCCACCAGATCGATCTTCCCTGGCAGAAGCACTGCAGAGGGAGGGGTTCCCAGGACCCCCTGATGACAGCTGGCAGAAAAGGGGAGCAGCGGGGATCAGTTGAGCGCGGCTCAGCGCTTCCGTGACCCTCTTGAGATCTCTTACCCGCTATGAGCTTTGAAGAGGGAGGGAGGCCAGAGATCACAGATGACAGCTGGCAGAAGAGGAGAACAGCGGGGATCCGCTGAGCGTGGCTCGGCGCTTCCATGACCCGCCTGAGATCTCTTACCCACTCTGACCCTTGCAGAGGGGGGCCGAAATCCCCTGCTGACAGCTGGGAGAAGGGGAGGAGCAACAGAGAGGACTCCAGCAGCCCACAACCAGCCTAAACTAGGGCTTATTTTCAGTATAGGGCTTATATTGCAGCCCTCCTGAAAATTGGGATAGGTCTTCTTTTCAAGGTAGATCTTACTTTCAGGGAAACACGGTAGTAGCATAAGTATAATCATTCCTACACATGATTTAATATCTGATGGATTAGCAAAAGCAGAGAAACAGTGAGGGCTCTAGCACTGGAATAGGAGATCTAGGTTAGAAACTGTTACTGACAGTTTGCTCTCTCTTCTAGCTGTTCTAAAAACATTTCCAAATTAAATTTACAGGTTTGCTTTATGGCAGTATCTGTCACCAAAAGGACTTTAGGCACTCATGGGATGATGTATAAGCCAGCAGGGTAAATGAAGAGCAGTATCAAGTCCACTATACATTAGCTACTCTAGCGCAGGAGGTACCACAGTTCCTAGACCTATGACGACAGACCATCAAGAACTGAAACCCCAAACAATGTTATCAGCTCTTATGCCGCGTCCACACGGACGTTTTTTGTGATGAAAAAAACCCGTCATTTTTAAAAACGTCATTTAAAATGATCTTGTGTGGGAAAAAACGTTGTTTTATGTCCTCTGAAAAACGACAACATTTTTTTCCGAACATGCTTCAATTTTTTATGTCGTTTTTCAAAACGTCATTTTTTGTGTCATAAAAAATTATTGTGTGTGGGCTAAAACGACGTTTAAAACAACGCGCATGCTCAGAAGCAAGTTATGACGCGAGCTTGAATGGAACAGAGTGCCGTCGTACGTGCTGAACATAACTGCGCTTTGCTAGAGCATTTTGAAAAAACCATGGTGTGTAGCATGACCGCGCAATTGTTATTCAAAGTGCAACAGCGCTAAAAGCTGAAAATTGGTCTGGGCAGGAAGGTGTATAAGTGCCAGGTATGGAAGTGGTTAAAAACTCAATAAGCTGATTGCAATTTAAACAAGCAAGCTTGTGCTGCTTTAGCTCTTAAACAGTGTTATAATTATCCAGCACCAAGAAGCTTTGGAATCGCTATTATCCATAACCATTTATAAAGCCTTTGACTTTCCCACCGTTTGTATATTACTTTCTTTCCTAATTACTGGTAAAGTGCAGCATGCTGAACATTCAAATTATCATCTAGCTTGCTCAGTTATTTTCAAGTTTAATAACAGTCTCGCTTTAACCCAACTCTTGCTGGTGCCTTCTGACTGGCAGCTTGAATTGGCAAGGCCCGTGTTCCTTCCCCTGGCAGCAGATATTTTATTTATTGCTGGTGTGCAAGAAGGAGACAGCAGCACTTTCTGCTCCTATTTGTCTAGATTGAGAAGTACAGTCATCTATAAAAATGCCCATTAATCTTTCCAAGCCCGTATACCATTCTCTGCGTCCCCCGGGCGTTTAACATACTCACCCCCATCAATGTAATTGGGGGGATATTTACAGTCACCGAGATCACCTTTTTGCTTTGATTCTCTGAAAATACTTTTAAAGTGATGGATGATGAACCTACAGAGCACTATATTAACCCAAAGTGCATTGGACAATTATGCAGAGCAGCGTATTAACCTTTGGTGCATTGCATATGGTAGCCAGGGGTAACATACAGAGAAATGTATTAAAACACATTTATAGCGCAACCCAATTCCCTCGCTTTGAAAAATACATAGTAATAGTAGAAAGTAATTGTGTAGAGCTGAATTTAAGAGGCTCAGCAGCAAGGAGCTCTGATCAAGCTTAATAGTTTGACTCAGTTTTAAAGGGTAACATTTCTAGATTTATCGGTGTGAAGGTAATTGTGTTAAAGAGCCACACATAATAAAATAAATTAATTATCATAAGAAATGAAATATCAAGACAGTGCCTGCTCCACCTTAATGCTACTTATCAACGTGACTATGCCGGTATTGGGATCCTATGGATGTCTAGATCTTGGGATGTGTACATAGGTGTGCGCAAACTTTTGCATTAGGGTGTGCACCCCTAATACACACACACATACAGGCACACACACTCTTTAAAAAAAATGTAAACACATATTTTTTTTTTTTATGTGAGAGAGAGAGAGGGAGTGAGAGAGATGGGGGAGAGAGGGGGGTGAGAGAGAGAGAGAGGGGTTGAGAAATATAGAGGAGGGGTGGTGTGAAAGAGAGGGAGGTGAGAGAGAGAGGGTGTGAGAGAGATGAGGTGAGAAATATAGAGGAGGGGTGGTGTGAAAGAGAGGGTGGTGTGAAAGAGAGGGAGGGGTGAGAGAGATGGGGTGAGAAATATAGAGGAGGGGTGGTGTGAAAGAGAGGGAGGTGAGAGAGAGAGGGGGTGAGAGAAATATAGAGGAGGGAGGTGTGAAAGAAAGGGGGTGAGAGAAATATAGAGGAGGGAGGGGTGAGGGGGTGAGAAAGATCGAAAGAGGGAGAGAGAGGGCAAGAGAGAAGGAGCGAGAGAGTGAGGAGGGGTGAGAGGGGGGCATGATAGAGATAGAAAGGGATGAGATAGAGGGGGTGAGAGGGTGTGTGTGTGTGAGAGAGAGAGGGGGTGAGGGGGGCATGAGAGCGATACAAAGGGATGAGAGAGAGGGGGGGTGAGAGGGTATGTGTGTGTGAGGGGGGGTGAAAGAGAGGTGAGAGAGGGGGGTAAAGAGAAAGGGGGTGAGAGAGAAGGGGATGTTCAGAATGCCTGCTACTCACAATCATGGCCTCAGACTGGTCTCTGAGGCTCACGCTTCTGTACACTGGCGCAAAGGGGGATTAGGGTGTGCCCAGGCACACCTGGCACACCCCCTGCGCACGCCTATGGATGTGTACCAATAGGGGAATTTACACTGTAAAAATAATAAATAATAATAATATAACAATATGTAGCATACAAATATCTACGTGAACCAAACCCAAAAATGAATAATACTTCTATCGAATCAAATTAAAGTGACAATGTTAACCACTTCAGCCCCGGGAAAGAATTGGCTGCCCAATGACTGGGCCATTTTTTGCGATTCGGCACTGCGTCGCTTTAACGGACAATTGCGCGGTCGTGCGACGTTGCACCCAAACAAAACCTGTACGTTGCTTTGCCTGCCTGTGCCATTCTGCCGACGTATATGTACATGAGGCAGTTGGCAAGTGGTTAAAGTGCATATAGTGATATTGTCTTTTTTAGTGCAAAAAGTGCTGTTGTGCTCCGTGTCCCATCAGTATCAATTCATCCACCTCCTGGGAGTAGTGTAATGGTGCGCACTCACCAAATATGATGGACTCCTTTGCCTTATAGCAAAAGCAGTCTGCCGTGCTTGTCGGTCATTACTGGGGACCAATCTCAATGCAATGTGCTTTGGTGTAGCCTTTTTGTTGAATAGCCTCCAATATTGGCTGTGGATCTCCAGGGATATGTGCTGTGCAGCAAGCGGTTTATGGAAAGAAAGCTCCTCAAAGTGTAATATCCTCAGTTTTATTTAAAATTTCAGCTTACAAAATTATCTAATAAATGATTAAAAACGGTCTATATGATAGAACTAGCATCACCATATAAAAAAAAAAGACCTGCTTGTGTGGGAGACGTGGTCACTATTCAGCAGACAATGGCCCGGATTCAGAGACGAGTTACGATGGCGTACTCCGGATACGCCGTCGTAACTCTGAATGGCGGGGTCGTATCTATGCGCCTGATTCGTAGAATCAGTTACGCATAGATTTCCCCAAGATCCGACCGGCGTAAGTCTCTTACACCGTCGTATCTTAGGCTGCATATTTACGCTGGCCGCTAGGTGGCGTTTCCGTAGATTTACGCAAGGAATATGCAAATTAGGTAGATACGCCAATTCAGAAACATATGTCTGCCCGGCGCATTTTTTTACGTTGTTTGCGTAAGGCTTTTTTCGGCATAAAGTTACCCCTCATAAAGCAGGAGTAAGTCATGTTAAGTATGGACGTCGGAAACACACGAACAGCGTAGTATTTTACGTTGTTTACGTAAGTCGTTCGCGAATAGGGCTGTACGTAAGTTACGTTCACATCGAAAGCATTGGCTTTTTGCGGGTTAATTTGGAGCATGCGCATTGGCATACGTTCATGGACGGCGCATGTGCCGTTAGCCAAAAACTTCATTTACGTGGGGTCAGCCATCATACCCATACAACACGCCCACTGCATGGAGAATTTGAATTCCGCGGGCTTACGCCGGACCACATACGCTGCGCCGCCTTAACTTAGGGCGCAAGTTTTTTCTGAATACGGAACTTGCCCCCTAAGTTACGGCGGCGTAACGTATCTGAGATACGTTACGCCCGCCAATAGATACACAATTCTATCTGAATCCGGGCCAATGTGCGCTCCACTCTCCGGGCTGGTAGTGGTGTGTAAGGGAGTCAGTCTGACGCACCTCTGACGAAACGCGTCAAGCTGAGATGGGAATTTGCACTACATGAAAATTTAGACTAAAAGTTAGGAGCTGCCTCACCTCTTTCCAGCTGCCAGCATGCTGTCTGGGAGAGCCAAATCCTTGGGGGCTCTTTTTTGCTAAGTCTAACTTATGAAGACGGCTAAAGGTATATGTACTATAGGTCTCCAGAGACACAACTGCAGCTGAGAAACTGGAAATATAAATGGTAAATACTGATGGACTGCTCAGGCAAAGGCAGCCAGTTATTGTTTCTGCCTTACATATTTCTGGAACCCTACATTAGATGGAACATAACAGGAATTTGGGGTACCCATTAGACCTGAGAGGAGGCAGCTTTGGGTCACGTGCAATTATGCCAGTTACTATTAGCCTTTTATTAACTAAGGCTGAATGGAGGTAGGTAAACCTGATGTTAGTTTCTGACTTTATGCTGTTTATTTTTGCAGAACTTAAATTCACAATTTCATATCCCTATTAGCCTGATTTTTGAGAATGCGGTTGACTTTTTTTCAGTCTACTGTAGGTTCAAATGTCAAGCTGTGCCCTAATAAGGTTGGTTCGGTAAGGAGGTGATTAAAATTTTACGTTGCACTAAAGAATAAAATGCGGTGGTGAAAATATAAAATGTATGCTGGAAAATGCAAGACGTCATCCAAATAAAATTAATGAACTGGAATTGCTGATGCTAGACAAAAAATTATGAACAGTGGACATAACAGAAGTCTGTGTCAATGAAATCCATAACTAAAAAACTAATTTGGAATGTTAGAGTGTTCAGATAGTATAGGAAAGACACCTGGGGAAGGGGCTAGTAAGATCTTGAGTATAACCAGCTCTGAAGGGTGTCAGTGAAGGGTGTGACCGCATGTGATCTATATGGGAAATCTATATAGTGAAAGTAATAAGTATATACAGTATACATAAATGACAATGCAGATGCCCATTTCTGCCGCAAATGAAACAAACAGAAAACGGATATGGTGTCCTTGATGTATGAACCCAGATCAAAAATGTATAGTATTGCAGGATACCAGTCCTAGATGTGGTGGCTGCATTTGTTTTTTGTTTTTTTTCTTTTAACCTAATCCTGCTATTATCACACTTCCTGTCCTAGGGTGACAACTGTACCAAGCAGCATTGCCTTGACGTTCACGGAGATGCAGGGAACAATGCTGACTGATGGCAGTCCAGAGGCAGAGAGTACTAGAAGTAATCATCTCACAGGATTTATAGTTGGTTGAACAGCTATTTTTTATACACTTGTCGAACAGATATAGTAAAATGCTTTCAAAGGGTATATTGAACAGACTAAAAGAAAGCATAGAGAGCAAGAGAAACTTATTGTTATAGTTTACATTCACTTTAAAGTGGATGTAAACCCTCCATACACCAATTGAAGTGAACAGCCTCAGATAATACACAGAGATGAACCAAATCTCCCTACATAAGTTTTACATGTATATCTACTGTCTTCACCTTTATATACTGTTTAGAAAGTTCAGATCGTGTTAGGAAATGTTCTCTTCCTGTTTAACACAGAGTGTGATGTCTGGGCATACAGCCAAGATAGCTAAAATTGCTGATTGGAGGAAAGGCACACACCCCCTCTCATCATAAGCAGAGACTCTCAGAGGTGTTTTTCAACAAGGCCAGCTGCCTGTTAATATATTTATAGCAACCTCCCCCAACAAAAATGTCAGGCTGCTTTTATCTGTCAGAGAATTTGTCAGGAGTCATCAGGCTTATAACAGAGGAACGGGTCAGGAGAGAGCTACGGGACTTGGTTTTTTGAAGAGAGATAACAAAACACTGCCGATATATGTACCCAGCTCAAATTTCATGAATTGGGTTTACATCCACTTTTAGCATCATTTAGACTACCATTACTTTGATTTTGCATTGAAGCTAGAAAAACAAAGTACACAGATCATTATCTATGTTACTATAATAAAAGAGGTGATGAACCCATTGAATGAGAAGCATTGCTAGATTTAAGCTGGCCATAGATGGTTCAGACCTCGGATGTTTCAGCAGGGACAAGATTCTAACCATCTATGAGCAGGCTGATTCTACCCAAGTCAATCCATCGACTGACTTGGGTACAGCCAGCATGTTAGTGCCGGTTCACACATGGGAAACCGACTTACAATACCTGTTGCCGAGAATGTGTTTCCAGCATGACGGCATCGCGCTGATTCTCGGCGACATGGTGCCGACATCTCGCACTAGCTGGAATAGAAAAAGCACATTCCAGCGAGCGCGTCATAGAATCGACGGGTATCCGACTTGGATTCCTGCCAATTTTAGCCGCAGCGTTTGGTATGAATCATGAGGGGGAACTCCACACCAAATTTTAAATAAAAACCGGCATGGGTTCCCCCCCAGAGGCATACCAGGCCCTTAGGTCTGGTATGGATTGTAAGGAGAACCCCCTACGCTGAAAAAACGGCGTGAGGGTCCCCCCACAATCCATACCAGACCCGTATCCAAGCACGCCGCCCGGCCGGTCAGGAAAGGAGTGGGGACGAGCGAGTAAAGTGTCAAAGTGTCAAAGTGTCAATAAAACAAACACACAACACAGAGTTTTAAAATAATTTATTAATTAGTCAACTCCGGGGGTCTTCTCCACTCTCCGGGGGTCTTCTTCCGTCTTCTCCGCTCTCCGCTGTTGTCTCGGAGCTCCCCGGTTCTCCCCCCGCTCGCTCTCTGGTGCCTTCTTTGGGGGCAGGACGCCGCTATCTTCTTTGTAGCTCTCTTACTAGCGGCAGCACAGCCCGCTCTTCTTTGCAGTCTTCTGCCTTCTTCTTTTCTTCTTAAGTTGACGCAACGATTCTTCCCGCTGTAATGCCGGGTGCGTGGCTCGCATCGATTTATATAGGCCTCTTACGATATCACCGTCCCATCATGCTCCGTGGGTCCCGGAGCATGATGGGACTGGTACTGGTATGCCCCTGGGGGGGAACCCATGCCGGTTTTTTATTTAAAATTTGGCGTGGAGTTCCCCCTCACGATTCATACCAAACGCTGCGACTAGAATTGGCGGGAATCGAAGTCGGATCCCCGTTGCTTCTATGACAGCTTTTTTTCCATTGCGGCGAGCCGGCTCAGTGCTGGCTAACGCCCAAATCCAAAGTAAAAATTAAAAAATGACAGCGTATAATATGCAAGTCAACCAAGAACAAATACACAGTTATGGTTAAAAGAAAAGGGTGAGGGGGACCCCATTCTATCACACACACCATCATTCCATGTCACACTCTACAATGCAAGATAAATAAAGCAGAAACTAGGCTGCTTCAATCGCGGAGTCTCTAAAATATCAAACACTTCTCCCGTGGAAAGCTTTCAAGGTAATGGCAGCAAGTACTGTGAAAGGTTAGTGTAACTTTCAGTGACAGATGATTAAAGTGTATAAAATGTCTGTGAAATTGGGACCTCGGGAGCTAAGTGCTCCTTTGTCTGACAATCCTAGTCTGCACATAAGGCTACCTATATCTAGGCAGATGTTTCATCAAAAGGAACGAGCGATCAAATAGCTTTCTGCCCTCAAATCTGCCACGGTGGACTGGGCCAACATAAATAGCACATATAGAGATAACACCTTCTTTTCTTTTTCTCTGTACAATAGAAAAGGATCTGAACCTGGTCCCGACTGCCTAACAAGCAGTGGCAGTTCGTCCACAGAGGGCGCTGGAGCGCCGCCCCCTCTGGCTCTCCCACCGCCACTGAGTCTAATAACATAGATTCATGCATTGCATGAATCAATGTCATTGTCGCCGCTGCCGCTGGTCTATTCAGATGGTCGGACCTTGAGCGCCGGCCACCTGAATAACGGCAGCTGGTTGGCTGTACGGAAGTGCCTATCAGAGCCAGCCCTCAGCATCCAGAAGCTTATCCAGGGAACGTACGGGGGTGCGTTCCATGGATAAGACTGACAGACGTCTCAGCCAATCAGGTTGACCGGTTCTGGCTACCAGTAACCTGATTGGCTGAAGCGTCATCAAGGGCGGGAGAAGACATTGAGGGACGTGGATGGCTGACTCCAGTAAAGGTATGTGTGGGCGGGGGGGAAAGGGCATTTTACAGGGCACAGTGGCGACGAAGGGCACAGCGACATCAATGGGCACAGTGGCGACAATAGGCACAGTGGGGACAATTGGCACAGCGGCATGAATGGGCACAGTGGCGACAATTAAAGGGCACAGTGACATAAATGGGCACAGTTGCGACAATGGGCACAGTGGCGACAATTAAAGGGCACAGTGGTGACAATTGGCACAGTGGCGACAATTGATGGCACAGTGGCGACAATTGATGGCACAGTGGCGACAATTGATGGCACAGTGGCTGTGTTTGATGGCATGGCACAGTGGCTGTGTTTGATGGCATGGCACAGTGGTGACAATTGATGGCACAGTGACTGCGTTTGATGGCATGGCACACTGACTGCGTTTGATGGCATGGCACAGTGACTGCGTTTGATGGCATGGCACAGTGACTGCGTTTGATGGCATGGCACAGTGACTGCATTTGATGGCATGGCACAGTGACTGCGTTTGATGGCATGGCACAGTGGTGCGAATTGATGGCACAGTGGCTGCGTTTGATGGCATGGCACAGTGGCTGCGTTTGATGGCATGGCACTGTGTCTGCGTTTGATGGCATGGCACAGTGGTGACATGAATTGATGGCACAGTGGTGCGAATTGATGGCACAGTGGCTGCGTCTGATGGCATGGCATAGTGACTGCATTTGATGGCATGGAACAGTGGTGCGAATTGATGGCACAGTGGCTGCGTTTGAAGGCATGGAACAGTGGTGACAATTGATGGCACAGTGGCTGCATTTGATGACATGGCACATGGCACAGTGGTGACAATTGATGGCACAGTGACTGCATTTGATGAGCACAGTGAGGCTGCAATTTTTTTTTTCGTTTGCGCCCCCCCAAAAATTTTGAGCACCAGCCGCCACTGGTGGGGAGTATTTACAATATTTTTTCTTTATATCTTTAAACAAATATTTAGCTTTTCCTTCGATTTTAAACTGAATGGGTTGTTTTACAAGGTGAGGGTTTGCATATACAGTGGAACCTTGGTTTACGAGTAACCCGGTTTACAAGCGTTTTAAATAGCGAGCAACTTAAAAAGCGTATAATCCTGACTCGGCCAGCCTTGTCGGTGTCCGTCTGCTGTCTTGCCCGGCGTCCATCAGCGGACTTGTCCGGCGTTCGTCTGTGGCCTTGTGCAGGGTCCGTCCAGCCTTGTCAGTGTCTGTCGCGTCCGTCTGCCGGTCCGTCCAGCCTTGTCGGTGTCCATCTGCCGGGGGTTGCAGCGTTGTGTGTTTGAGTTTGGCGCCTCGGTCGAGCTGTGCAGAGCCGGATTTCCGGTGTCTTCGGCTTCTATCACGTGGCTGTGGGTGGAGCCGAGCCTAGCCGAGTGCGCAGTACACTCGGCCTTTGTCGGCGGCGCTCAGAGACAGCGGGGATCAGCGTATAACGCGTTACACGCACCCACGAATTTCTCCTGATTTTAAGGGGAAAAAAGTGCGCGTTATATGCCGATAAATACGGTAATTATCTTAGTTTCCATTGACTTCTATGTGAAAACTCGCTTTGAATTACAAGCATTCTCCTGGAACGAATTATGCTCGTAATCCAAGGTTCCGCTGTACTTTAGGCTCCCTCTGTAGTGTACTGCATTTGGCATACAGAGAGAGAACTAACAGGTGCCCTTCAAATCCACACACATGCAAACAACTGTGGGCTAGAATATCTAATAACACCTACAAAAAGCAAATGTCCTCATAAAAAGTTCACCATTACTGCTCTGCAGAATGAAGTCTATGTAGCCAACTTGCCTGGAATAAGCTGAATTTAGACTACAATAGAAATGTTACTGCTATCAATCTAACATGATGGCTAATGGCGATTTGATTGTAATCTCATTTCCCAGTTGTCCCCTTTCTTGTAAATTATGATGCCCACAAAGGAATATAATATTCGTGAGATGAATATTCATTTTGCATTTTAGTGAATTAGCATAAGTGATTATATGATGAGTTTTATCACATCTACTTACAGGTTGACAAAAGAAACAAGGCATGTATTTGTTCAGTAAGTGGAATAAGTGGAGCAGCGACAGCTAAGAAGCACATTGATAAAGCAGCTCTTTTCCAGGAGACAATTACAGAGACTGATGTTTTTTTTTTTTTAATATACTCAGGCCTGAAAAGGTTAAAGTAGAAGTAAAGACAAAACCAAACAAACGCTAAACTTACTCTCAGCCACATTCTAAGCCTAATCTATGGAACCCTGTAAAGAAAAAAATTGCTGCACTTACCAGTTCTGTAACCACTCAGGCAGGGCTGGACTGGCACACAAATCTGGCCATGGACTTCATCCAGACCAGCCCACTTTAAATCTGCAAACATGCACAAAAACAAGTAAAGCGGGAGGGCTAACGACATTCAGGAACATTGCCACAGCCTCATTGGCTGGAATTTCAGAAACCGGCATTGTTGCACAGCCATTGGCTGCCTTTCAGCAATGCAGCAGCTCTGAGGTTTACCTGGGTTAGGCACTATGAAGTAAGGTGATGGGCACTGCGGATGACAGGACAGGACAAACCCGGCCCCCTGGCCAGCCAACCTAGATGGCCACC
This sequence comes from Rana temporaria, assembly GCF_905171775.1. Taxonomy (NCBI): domain Eukaryota; kingdom Metazoa; phylum Chordata; class Amphibia; order Anura; family Ranidae; genus Rana; species Rana temporaria. The sequence goes on along the minus strand of NC_053500.1, from coordinate 27,286,610 downwards.
CAAGCCCCCCCCCCCCCTTTCACTGGCCATTAGCCGTTCTACTTTATTTCTCTTATAGGCAGTACAGCGGTGCTCAAATTAATGGGCCGCGCAGCCATTACTTTGACAGGCTGTCACCGAAACCAGCCCGCTGAGCCATCGGCTCACCGGGAAACTCCCTGTAGTCCCAATGGCCAGTACATGCCTGCACTCAGGTCTGGCCTACTGTGCAAGAAAAAGCCAACAATGGCTGGAAAATTACATCACCCATATGGATGCTTTGTATGTATATCAAAGCAAGTTTTCCCATTGAAGTCAATGGAAACTAAAACAATTTGTTCCGAATTGACTTCAATTTCATGTGGAAAGAGGTGGAGGGCGCCGGAGAGCCTCGGAAATGGCCGAAAAGGTCAGAGGACACCTCGGCTGACCTCGGAAAGACTCAGATCCCGAGGTTTGCCGAGGTTAGTCGGGCCTTTCCGTTCGGCTCTGCTCGGCTCCGGCGCCCCCCCACCTCAGACCAAACGCGGTACTGCACATCGCTTTGGCCTGAATCCTGCTCGTTTTGCGAGACAACACTCACAAACAGAGTTACCATTTTTAAAAATACAGTGCTCCTATTGCGAAGTGCTTGTTAACCGCGTTACTTGCAATCCAAGGTTTCACTGTATAGCATTTCTTTACAAGGCTAGATAGATTAGGCTTAGAGTGTGGCTGAGAGTGGGTTTTGCATTAGTTCGGCTTTGCCTTTTGCCATCTAGCTTAAACATGTCTAAGCTAGATATGTAAATAACCTGTCACTCAAAGCAAGGAGGGAGGAAAGGACTTTTTATTTAGACAGGTTTTTATCTGGAAGTCTGTTAATTTTCACTGAACAATACAAGAGGATTGCTCAGAGCTGGTTTAACTCTGTGTGGCAAGACTGGGCACAGATGATAGGAAATCGTATTCTCTACATTGTGACATCAAAAAAAGTTTGGCTTTACATCCACTTTAAGCTAGTGCATTGTTGGTTCACTTACCTTTTCCCTTCAATTTCCCTTTTAAATGTTTTTTCTTTGTCTGAATTTTTCACTTGCCGTTTCTCCTCAGTAAGCTTGCCCCCATCATCCGAGCCGTTCTGGTTGGGGGTTAGTCAGCCAGAACAGATTACTGAAGAGGAACGGGAAGTGAGAAACTCAGACAAAGAAAAAAACATTTAAAAGGAAAATCGAAGGAAAAGGTAAGTGAACCAACAATGCACTAGCTTAAAGGAACCTATTTAGAAAATAAAAAACAAACCTTTACAACCCCTTTAAAAAAAATTGGCCATGCATTCTACATGCTGCCGCTTTATTATGAATTCAACCTCCATCCATTTTACTTTAGGAAAGTGGGTTATTGCTCTGTGGAAACTAAATTATTGGTTTTCTTTTTTGACCTAAACTATATGCTCTTTATTTACTCTAAATACTGACGTCTCGTCAGATAAAATCACAAATTTTATATTGTGCATTCAGGCTGTCCCAACCCCTTTGAATTTTCACAAGCTGATTTCTTTTTATCTATCATGCCTTTTCTATTTTAATGCTGCATTTGCATTTCCTTGTGGTAAAATAAAACAACTGTTTATGCATGATTTGGGAGTAATTATAATAATAGCTTTGAGCAGAAATAAAATGTCATGAACATGGCAACGGAGTTGCTGTGCACAAATGGAGCCATTTCATATAACTGTAAATTCATTCCTTCTTCAATCATATTGTAGTAAGTTCCTCTATCCTAACTTTACCTTGTGTTCTTCCTGTACTATAAGCTTTGGAAGTATTAAAGCGGAGCTCCACCCTAAAGTGGAACTCACGCTGATCGGAACCCCCCCCCCCCTCTGGTGTCACATTTGACACCTTTCAGGGGGGAGGGGGGTGCAGATACCTGTCTAAAGACAGGTATTTGCACCCACTTCCGGCCACAGCAGTCCCGGGCAGACTGCGGGCATGACGTCACCTCCCGCCGCCCCCCGTTGTGTGCTGGGAACACTCGGCTCCCAGTACACAGCGGGAGCCAATCGGCAGGCGCAGCGCGACTCGCGCATGCGCCATAGGGAACTGGGCAGTGAAGGCAGAGCGCTACACTTCCTGGTTCCCTGAGCGTGGATGGCGGGGGGAGCATCAGAGTGACGAGCGATCACTCGTCCTTTGCTGCGGACGGCGCTGGACTCCAGGACAGGTAAGTGTCCTAATATTAAAAGTCAGCAGCTGCAGTATTTGTAGCCGCTGGCTTTTAATTTTTTTTTTTTTTCATGGCACATCCGCTTTAAGGTGGAGGAGATGAGGGTACACGGCCCATTTTCGGTCTACATCCAGTGTAATTTAAAGTGGATGTAAACCTGATTCATGAAATTTGAGCTGGGCACATATATCTGCAGTATTTTGTTATCTCTCTTCAAAGATCTAAGTCCTGTAGCTCTCTCCTGAACCGTTCCTCTGTTATTAGCCTGATAACTCCTGACAAATTCTCGGACACATCAGATAAAAGCAGCCTGAAATTTCTGTCAGGGGAGGTTGCTAAAATAGATTAGCAGGGAGCTGGCGCTGTTGCAAAACACCTCTGAGAGTCTCTGCCTATGATGAGAGGGGGTGTGTGACCTTCCTCCAATCAGCAATTTTAGCTATCTTGGCTGTATGCCCAGACATCACACTCTGTGTTATACAGGAAGAGAAAATCTAACACGATCTGAACTTTCTAAACAGTATATACTCGAGTATAAGACAAGTTTTTTAGCACATTTTTTTGGTGCTGAAAATGCCCCCCTTGGCTTATACTCAAGTCACCTTTTTGCACCTGATCTCCCAGGAATTTGGGGACCCGGTACCGACCGGCCGTAGGTCCCCTGGACCCCAAACTTGGCACACATGTAGCCCCACTTTTCCTCTACAAGTGTGCAAAGTTTTTATCCGGGGGACCTACGGCCAAGGAGCAACGATTTTTCAAAGTTGGGGCACCACTTCCATAGACTCCCATGTTAAATGGTAATTTCTTCAGTAACTTTGGGGACCCGGTACCGACCGGCCGCAGGTCCCCTGGACCCACACATGTAGCCCCAGTTCTCCTCTACAAGTGTGCAAAGTGTGCTGTCTGGGGGACCTACGGCCGGGGAGCACCGATATTTTTATAGCCGTGCACACCTTCTATATACTCCCATGTTAAACGTAAGTCTAGTCATGGACACAGTGAGGCATAGTGTGAGGCATGGGCACAGTGTGAGGCATGGGCACAGTGTGAGGCATGCACATGGACACAGTGAGGCATGCAGATGGACACCCTAGGCTTATACTCGTCAATACATTTTCCCATTTTTTTGTGGTAAAATTAGGTGCCTCGGCTTATATTCGGGTCGGCTTATACGGTAAATGGGAAGACAGCAGATATACATGTAATACCTATGTAGGGAGATTTGGTTCATCTCTGTGTACCATCTGAGGCTGTTCACTTCACTGGGTTTAGGAAGGGTTTACATCTACTTAAAGTGATCCTGTAATGGAAAAAATGGCCTACCTGTAAAAGAAGAGAGTAATGGCCTCTTCTGATACCTATGACCCAGAATGCTGCTCTATTGAGGGGACATTTTCCTCCAAGAAACCAATGTGATGGATTAGGGTACTTTTATTAGAACCACTAAAATGTTTAATCTCTTTTATATTTTCATATTGTTTCTATATTGTTGTTTTTTTATATTTCTTTTTATATATGCATGTGTGAAAAGTATATGTCACAATAAGTGTTTATTTTCCTTGATAAGATTTGTCAGATATGAAATTATGTTTTAAAAGTAATGAACTCAGCATTGAAAATATGAAGGATAAAGAACTGAAGATGGGAGCAGATGCAATTTCCTCTTCGTTATGTATCAAACGTGTTCAACCCTTCCCCCTCTTCCTGTGTTCATCTGACCAGAAGAACTGTTTTCCAAATAAGGACTTCCATCTCCTTGCTCATAGATAGCCCCCACCACCGTCTGAAATCAAGATGGCTCTCAAGGACTTTGGAATGTCTGCCATGTGCTACAGACGTCACAAGGGGGTGGGTGAGTGGGAGTAAAATTTGTAAGCTAACCAATTGAATGCATATGTTTTTGTGATGTCATGTTGATAATAAAAAAAAAGCCGTGTTGGCCATAACCCCTCTGTTGCTGGAGAATTCTGAAAGAGGTGAGATGTGAATCTTTGTGTCTGGTCCACATATTTCACCTTAATAATTTGAATCAAACGGCAGAATGGGTAATCCTGAGATTGTATCAGGGCCTCATCCTCATCACCAACACTTCTGGGATTATAAATTCCTTGGATCCCCGCTGCTCTTTGTTGCACTCCCACTGATCTCCAAGTCCCTACAGGACAATGACTGGGAGAGGGGAAAAAGATCGTCACCTCTGGAAGTGTCGGTTTAGAGTGAACATTAGAGGAAGATTCCTCCTGAACAGAGCAGTGTTCAGTGGCACAGACAGTGGGAAAGGTCCTGCTTTTGCAGATAGAGCTTTATTTTTACTTTTTTTTCCCTGACAGGATCACTTTAAATTTATTTTTGGGTTGCAATGCCTGCTACATCCTCCTCTGTTCTCCCAGTGATTATTTTGTATTGTACCAATCCCAGCAGAAAACCCAGCAGGACATGAACCCAGTGACTGAAAGGTGCGAAAGGCTGCATAAATCGCGTTAAACCGCTGATCGTATAACATTAATCGTTAGAAATTTTCAGAGAATGTTTTTATATTTTGCCCACACAAGCCATTTGGTTAAGAAGAAAATGAATGTACAAAATGGATTCACACAGAGTGATAGAAATAGAAGCTGCGATAGAAATCAGTAAAAGCCACATTTTTTTTAAAGCCATTTGGGGGATTTTCCACATATTCAATGGAGGAAAATACAGTCAAAGCTAAGCGAATAGGAAAAAATTTAGGTTTAAGACATACATTCATAAAAAAATATAACTATGTAAATTTGCCACTTAGCAGAATAGAGAATATGCACCAGAACCATAAGACAAGGGATCAGTGCAAATTAATTTCATTTTCCTTTGCAGCTATGTGTTCAATTATTAAAGCAATCTGTTTATTTATTGCTTTCACATCAATCTTGCGTATCCACAAAGAATATCAATAGATATTGCAACTGTTGTAAAATACTCTGGATGCCTTTAGTCTAGAGCTGACAACTATTCATCTGCAAAAAATGAAGGCCAAAAGGTGCTGCTGGAACTGGTGTGCCCCAATTTGGTGTGTGTGTTCCCAAAATAGAGTGTGGACTCGGAGCTGCACACTAAAAATCAGACCGATAGTGGACTAGCTGACTTCAGCTAGTTTCCTCCCAAGGACCAAGGTCAGATTGGAAGCCAGGATCACGATCCAGTAATCAGATTCCAAAAGCAGGGTCAAGGAAAGCCAAGATTCAGTAACAGGAATCAAGCCGGGTTTAACAAAGTGCAGATTATCAGGACACAGCTGAAGACCAGTCAGCACTTGTCAGAAGTCAGGACATCCTTTAAATAGGCTGTCTGGCACCAATTGTGGCTAGGGGCACTCTCCTGCGCGTGCACGCCGTGTGGAGCTGAGTGAGGGAAAGATGGTAGGGCGGAAGCGATGTCAAAACGTCACTTCCGCCCATAGCTCTTAACCACTTCCATACAGGGCATTTTCACCGCCTTCCTGCCCAGACCAAATTTTAGTTTTCAGCGCCATCGCACTTTGAATGACAATTGCATGGTCGTGCGACGTGGCTCCCAAACAAAATTGACACCCTTTTTTTCCCACAAATAGAGCTTTCTTTTGGTGGTATTTGATCACCTCTGCGGTTCTTATTTGTTGCGCTATAAACAAAAGAAGAGGGACAATTTTGAAAAAAAAACACAATATCTTTTACTTTTTGATTTAATAAATATCATAATTTTTTTTTTCCTCAGTTTAGACCGATACGTATTTTTCTACATATTTTTGGTTAAAAAAAAAAAAACGCAATAAGCGTATTTCATCTGTTTGTGCAAAAGTTCTAGCGTCTACAAAATAGGAAATAGAATTATGGCATTTTTATTTATTTTTTTACTAGTAATGGCGGCGATCTGCGATTTATTTTTTATTGTGATTGTGACATTGCGGCGGACGCATCGGACACTTTTGACACATTTTTGGGGCCATTCACATTTACACAGTGATTAGTGCTATAAAACTGCACTGATTACTGTGTAAATGTGACTGGCAGAGAAGGGGTTAACACTAGGGGGCGCTGAAGGGGTTAAATACTGTATGTTCCCTAAAGTGTGTTCTAACTGTTAGGGGAGGGGAGGAAATCGATGTGTGTTCCTCTGTACTGGGAACACACATCAGTCTCCTCACCGCTGACAGGACATGGATCCGTGTGTTTACACACACAGATCCATGGTCCTACCGTGATTGCGGGTAATCGCGGGTGCCCGGCGGACATTGCGGCCGCCGGGCACGCGCACCGGGTCCCGAGCAATGCGTCCAGTCTGAAGGACGAGAGGTCCCCACCAACGTCATTTTACTATGGCTTGGTGGGGAAGAGGTTAAAGAGACTTTTTTTTTATTTTTTTATTGCATTTTAGTGTAATTATGAGATCTGAGGTCTTTTTGACCCCAGATCTCATATTTTAGAGCATGCTTTTTTTTTCTATTACAAGGGATGTTTACAATCCTTGTAATAGGAATAAAAGATGTAAAAATAAAAACATAAAAGGTAAAATAAATAAGAAACAAAAATAGAACAAATGATAAACATGCCTCGTCTCGTTGAGCTTGCGTGCAGAAGCATACGCGAGTATCAACTGCATATGAAAATGGTGTTCAAACCCCACATATGAGGTATCGCCGTGATCGTTCTAGCGCTAGACCTCTGTAACTCAAAACATGCAACCTGTAGAATTTTTTAAACCTCGCCTATGGAGATTTATAAGGGTACATTTTGACTGGATGTTAGTGATCATAGCAGAATTTAGTGTAAGGAATACACAGGAGAAAATGCATGTTGACAAGGGGAGTGTAGAGGTGGGCGGGGAGTCTACTGACATCACGACTCCACCTACAGAGCTCCAGACAACAGACCCACCCACAGAATCTGCAGTTTTTCAGTTCTTATAACAGACAGAGGGGAGACGTTTGACAGGTAAGGATACATGCAGGAGACGTCTATATCCTTATAGATCAGCACTATGGCAGTAGTTTAGAAAGGATGAGAATGGCTTTACATCCACTTTAATTGGTTACATTTTTTTTATTATTTTGTGTAGTCCTCAGGGATTCTCCAGACAATGTATGAACTTCTTTCCCATCGCACTTGAGTATCCTATCACTCCCGTCAGTCAGAACAGTATATGTATTCCGTTTCACTTACCACTACAAATGCAGACAGCTGTTTATCTGATATTGTGTAATAGAAAATGCAAACATGTCTCTTCACCATTTATCAAGTAAATTAAATGATTCTTGCCGGCATGAAATTCCACTTGTCATTTGTTTTGGAGCTGCGGTGTCCTATTAATGTCACTCTGAGCCCTCCCACCAATTTGCATGTCCCACAACTTGGCGGTATCCAGACTCGCCAAGACAATTTGACGGATGTGCACAGCGGAGCATCCATACTGTACCATCTCCATTCATTTCCAGCATGATGAAAATACTTCTTGTATCCTATACATAAATATAACCCTTTTGTCACTATGGAAATGCAGTCTAGGCAGCCCGTGTGTTGGCATTCAGCAGAAGTGATATGCATAATGATACACGACAGAGAAATGTTCTACATTGTGTGCATTGCAAAGTTTACAAAACCGACTGTTACAATTCTATAGGAAGCTTACAAGCAGACAGAGGTCTATAAAAATACATGTTGATGTCTGTCTCAATATTCTTGACCAGAGGTCTCCAAACTGCGGCCCGGGGGCCGGATACAACCCTTTGCTCACCTTTATCCAGCCCTTGGGGCACCACTCCATCCATGGGACAGAATTCCTCCCACTGAAATCAATGACGGGGCACCATTCCTCCCTTGAATACCAATGATCTGGCACCTTTCCTGCCACCAACAATGGCGTACTAATCTTCCCACTAAAACCAATCACAGCCACCAGCCACAGTACGGCCCCCTTACAGCCTGAAGGATATTAAATTGGCCCTTTGTTTAGACAGTTTGGAGACCCCTGTTCTAGACCACAAACATCTTTATCCTGCTACATAAAACTGATCAGAAAGCAAACCTATCAGTCGTTTTAAAGGAAATGAGACAACTATACAAGCAATTGCGATCCTCTGCTTCTGGAGGGGCTTATTGCTGGACTCATGAAGATACTATATTGAAAACCTCATTGGCTGAGAGCACTGATTGGGAGTCAGTCGGCTGCTGGTTTACCAGCTTCCGTTGGACAGGGTGGCATACACACGGGCCAAATGTCAGAAGGTGTTTTTTTTTAATCGGCCAATGTCTCCCGACATTCTGCCTGTGTGTACGTGGCTCTAGGCTGACCATACACAGGCTGACCATTGTAATATACAGTATTTGTATAATTTCTTGTGTAGTGGAGGGGCCTGCCGGATTGGACAGAAATGTTATTGTTTATGTGGGCTCTCACATTACACACATTCAGTAAATATAGAGGAGATTCTATAAAGTAAAATTCCTGCATAATGCCAAGACCTTTTTTCTTAAAAGGGTTGCCAGAATGCTAAAGAACGCAGTGGCAGTGTGTCCATTGGGGGCGCTCGGGTGCAGCCCCCCTCTCCGGCCACCCCTGCTCTGTGTACTATGGATGGATTCATACATTGCGTGAATGTATCCACGTCCGCTGTAGCCACCCCCCATTCAGGCATCCGGCCCCTTTTCGAGCGCTGGGTGTCTGAATTACAGTGGCGGGGCTCTAATAGGCTTAAAAAAAGGTGCACTGCAAGCGCAGACCATTGTACTCGCAGTGCACCCAAGTGTATTACTGTAGCAAAGCAAATTAATATTTGCTTTGCTAACACAGAACCGCCTCTCAGGCCATCAGGAGCCCTGGATGTAATACCGGGCACCCGATTGGCTATAGGTAGAGGCAAACCCATTGGCCGCCGTGCAGAACAGGAAGAAGACATGCACAGAGGAGTCCTGCAGCTCACTGCCTGTCCCGCTGCCTGACCCACCACCACCATGATGGGGTAAGTGCGGGGCAGACAGCTGGCAGGGGGCACAGTGGCTGCATATTATTGGCACAAAGGCTGCAATTGATGGAGCATAGTTGGCTGTATTTGAGGAGCACAGAGGCTGCATATGATGGGCACAGAGGCTGCATATGATGCGTATGATGGGCACAGTGTCTGCATATGATGCGTATGATAGGCACAGTGGCTGCATAGGATGGGCACAGTTGGCTGCATTTGCAGGGCACAGTGGCTGCATATTATGGGCACAGAGGCTGCAATTGATGGGGCACAGTTGGCTGCATATGATGGGCAATGTTGGCTGCATATGATGGGCACAGTTGGCTGCCTATGATGGGCACAGTGGTCGCAATAGATGTTTTTGTTTCTGTATTTTTCAATTTGTTTGCGCCCTCCAAAAAAAATTGAGCACCAGTTGCCACTGGTAGAACGTTTACCAGTTCTGCTCCCTTAAAACCTCAATTCAGTGAGGGAAAAGGTAAGAGGAGAAATGTTACTTTTAGGGATCACTAGGGACTGGAGAGCATATTACCGTCTAAAGGTAATATATATATATATATATATATATATATATATATATATATATATATATATATATATATATATATATATATATATAAAATATATAATCTCATTTTTTATTTAGCTAGGAGATCATCAAGAGAAGCAATAGCAAAGGTGTGCATGAATTATACTAGCAATATTTCGAAAAGGGTATTGGATATGCCGGTAAAAAATAAACTAAGGTTAGAAATTCATAAAATCGGCACGTATAGCATTATTTACCTGCTGACTTTGCAAATCATTAACATAGACTTTAACAAAAGCTACAAGGTATTCAAACTTATTTTTTTATAGCATCAGGAATCTGGGAACTCTTTGAGACTGTCAATTTGCAAACCAATTCTTCCTACTTTTCACACTGGCATGTAGGCAGAAATTCATTACATATATTTTTGTTTGGCAATGACTCAACAAGCAAGCCAAATAGGCAATAATTATGTTTATTAATATATTAAAGTCTTAACTCTTTATATACTATATATATATATATATATATATATATATATATATATATATATATATATATATATATATATATAGTAATCTGGGGAGGCTGGGACCACCAGCCAGCCATAAAAGTAAACAGTCTTTATTGGATTCTCTAAACAAGCAAACCACAACAGCTTTCTTCAGCTAAAGTAAAAAGCAAACAGTCCATAATCTGGTATAATTAAGACAACATAATGGCTCACTGCCAGCATGCTAGTCCCGCACTTGTGTTTAAAGTTCCGCAAAGGCTGCAGGATCTCAGCAAACAAATGTCTCAGTCAACAAACAGTCCACACTTTCTTAAAAAACAATAATATCCCCCTGTGCAAAAATAAAACCACAAAATCAATAAACTTCTAATTATACAAATAAATAGAGCTGCTTCAGAGAAATTGATTCGACGCATGCGTGGAAGCATTGAACTCACGCGATAGAGAACGTTGGTGTCGTCTACGTCACCGCGTTCTCTGTCCGCGGGGATTTTGGTCTGATGGTGTGTACACACATCAGACCAAAACCTCCGAGCGGACATGTCCGATGAAAATGGTCCGCGGACCGTTTTCATCGGACATGTTCCCTCGTCTGTACAAGGCCTTAGAGGTTTTTACACTTCAAAATTTTCAAGGGATGATGGCAACCACATGGTCATCTGTATAGGCTGGTTTATTTCCATAATATCAATACATGTGTGTTTTACCTTTACTGTATCTGGCGTTTTGGCTGGTGCAGCCCTCTAAGCTCCCTTATGGCAATTCTTTTTATGTTTTTACCCACTTTGTTGCTGTTTAACTATAATACAGTAATAATGTGGGAACAGCCATTCTGAAGTTCAGACATATGACTTCATGCCATAAAGAGAATTAGCGGCATTTAGGAGGGGGACGTACAGCATGTGGCGGGTATGGTGTACATTCAGCCTCCAGAGGTTGAGGAGAGCCGAGGAAAATATTTTCCTTCGCTTAAGTTCTCGCTGCTTACGCTCCAGGCATTTTCCTTGCGCAGTTTCACCATGTGTTAAGGTGCATTTAAGGCGAGGGGATTAGCAGATTAGCTGGCCATTTCCAGAGAAAGGGGCACGGCATAGCCTGACAGCAGACCTATAATCCTGTTCTCACTGATAAAATACTTCTGAGAGTTTCACTTCACAGCAAGCGAAAAAAAAGAAGCAAAAAGATTGGCATTCATGATCTACAGGTCCCCATTTCACATGAAATGAAAGAAGCTTTTACTTTCACTTGTAAAACATATCTCTAAGAGGCCGGCAGGCATAGTCATTGCCAAGGAGTGCTCCATTTTTTAATGAGGTATATGAAATGCCCTCTGAACAAGGGGCTGGGAAGAAAAGTCAGAAGCATGAATTTAGTTAACCTTTATCACCTTCTCTGGCAAACTGTTCATTAACCCAGCAGCCATGATTTATATTAACATGGTGTCTTCATCAAGACCTGGATCTCAGCATTTCATTGTCTGTGGCCCCAGCCCACTAAAGACTGCTCAGCTAACACTTACGGACATGCAATATCATTTATTATAGTTTTTTTGCTGCTTTTTTTAATATAATATGAACACACTCTGGGCCTTCAGCTTCAAATGCTTAAACCTCGTACACACGACTGGTTTTCCCGGCAGGAAAATTGCCAGGAGAGCATTTGGCCAGGAATCCCGGCCGTGTGTATGCTCCCTAGCAGTTTTCCCATCAGGAAAACAGCCGGGAATCCCGACAGGAAAATAGAGAACCTGCTCTCTATTTTCTCATTGGGATTCCCGGCAGAGTGTTTCCTGCCCAGAAAACCGGCCGTCTGTATGCTTACCTGCCTTGTAACGAAACCTTGCATGCTCGATAAGACTTCGACGAATGCGCGATAGCATACAAGGTTAGTGTGGGGTGTAGCAAGATGGCGGCGACGGCATCGAATGTGACGAGCGCCGGCTCGTTGTAGTCGATGACGTCACCACGTTCTTACCAATCAAAAGAACAGCGATTCTTTTGAATGGCCATCTGTATGCGCGGCTTTGCAAGAAAAGCTTGCCAGAATCCTGTCAGGAAAACCAAAGTTTTTTTCCTGACGGGATTCCCGGCCGTGTGTACAGGGCCTTACAGTGAAATTTGTAAAGAAAAAAACAACAACATTGCATAAATAATCTACCCTGGCCATGTATACTGTTCAGCTACAGTTTAGGGTTATACAAATGTCTGTTTACACAGTTACCCTCTGAATGATCCAGATTATATTGTCGGGATCCACCCAGCTGTCTAATTGACAGCTGGCTCCTGCTTTCAGAAAGTGGTTTAAAGCTGAAGCCAGCTGCACCCGCCCCTTCTCCAGCCTGGTGCTTCAGTGAGCGCTGGAGGGACAGAGCTGAGAGCGGTGACTGACAATCGCTGATCTCCATTCCGAGAAGACTAAGAACTGAGCAATCAGTGGTCGTGTGTCATGTTCTTGATCATGGAGCCGACGTGAGACACGCTGCAGCATTGAGGTATGTTTTTTTTTTTTTTTTATTAACTACACACGTCACCGCCCACCGCAGTTGTGCTGCGGCAAGTTGGCTCCCCTGCACGAATCACCGTCATTGTACGTCAGGCACGTATACGGCGATTTGTGGGCAGGCACACTACTATTCCCGAGCGGGGGAGCCAACCAGCGGGTTCAGCAGGTCCAGTGGACTTGATGTCTGCTGGCCACCCGTGATTACTCTAGAAACAGGCAGAACGGGGATCTGTCAGTGTAAACAAACAGATGCCCGTTCTGTCAGGGGAGGAGAGACAGACCATATGTTCATAGTGATTAGGAACAATGATCTCTCTCCTCCTCCAGTCAGCCCAGCCCAGCCCTCCATACAGTTAGAAACACCTACCTAGGTCTATTTTTAGCTCTTATCGTTGTATAAATGTCAATGGTCCCCAAAAAAGTGTCAAAAGTGTCTGATCTATAATAATTGATTTTTTTCAGCACCAGCGAAGGAGGTGGTCAACATTGCATTCAAGACTTACAGTCCAATAGTAAGGCTGCATACCTACTAGACGGATTCATTTTCAAGCACTCCAATGCTGCCTGTGGCATAGTTAGTATTTTTCTTAATTTGTACAATTATCCTTCAAGGTCCTTTCATTAGTAATCATAAAATCTATTGGCTTTATCCTATTAGTATCAGCCGCTCAACAACATATATTATTAAAGCAGCCAAGATAAAAGCTGCTGCATTCTGACTTGCACAGAAGTGCGTTGTAAGAAACCAAATCTTATTTAATATTGAAAGAACAAATTACAAACAATTTTAAAAACCCAACTAGTTTGTTTAGATGTATTTTGCATTCATCCTTGTGTATCAATGAGTCTTTGTGGTCTTGTGCAGAGGCAGCCCATCCATTAGGGGCGCCTGGGCACTGCCCCCTCTCTCCACGCCACAAGTGGATAGATTCATGCATTACATGAATCTATCCACCGCTGCCGCGACCATTAATGCGTCCGGCCCCTTTTAGGACGTCATGCACATGAATTACAGCAGCCAGGGTATTTTTTTTAAGCACCCGATTAGGTCTTCGTATGACGAAACGCATCTGGAGGAGGATACGTGCCGACGTCAACATGCTGTCTCACTAGGAGGAGGGGAGTTTCCTTGTAACCGACCTTTCAACTCTGCAAATGTAAGTGCAATACTGTTTTACTAAAATAAATATCTGGTTAGACAATATTACACTATGGTTGGTTTCTCTTTCTGGGTTTACTGCAGAGTTTGTTGCTAAACCAACGATCTCGGATTGAACAGTGGTATCGCTGTGTGGATATACTAATGCAGCCATCTACCCATGGCTTATTTCCATGATCTTCTGTGCAAACAAAGGCCTTGGCTGGGCTATAGCCACTTGCCTGGTTTTGCTTTCCATGTGGCACACCTCATTGAGTGACTTACTGTGGTGTTAATATTAGAAGACTCCATCTTATCATCTCACCATTTCTATAGCCTTGTACACGCGACCGGTTTTCCAGACAGGAAAACTGCGAGGAGAGCTTTTGGCCGGGAATCCTGGCCGTGTTTCTGATGGGAAGACTGCCCAAAAAAGGCGTTTTTTGGCAGTTTTCCTATGGGAAAAACTGCGATTGAGCATACACACGACCAGGATTCCCGTCCAAAGCTCCATTGCAGTTTTCCTGTTGGGGAAACCTATCGTGTGTAGGGGGAAAGACTGACTGAGCAGTTTCTCGGCTGTCCCCTCGGGATTTCGAACTGGAACTTTTCCCGTCGGAAATCCCGCACGTGTGTACGGGGCATATCATTTGAAGCATGATATATATTTCTACAATCAAATAGATTTATTGAATTATTTGGACTATATTAGCGAGTGAGTGAGTAACTTGTATAGCGCTGACGAATGCGAACCGAATCGCCTCAGAGTCGTGCTGATCCTTCAGAAGAGATGGGTCTTCAGTTTTTTCCAAAAAGCCCGATGGTTTTCTTCCATGCGAATGGTCGTGGGTAGAGCATTCCAAAGCCGAGGTCCTTGGACTGAAAATCTACGTTCTCCCAAAAAGCCCGATGGTTTTCTTCCATGCGAATGGTCGTGGGTAGAGCATTCCAAAGCCGAGGTCCTTGGACTGAAAATCTACGTTCTCCCTTAGATTTGTAGAGGGCTTTGAGGATTTCGAGAAGGTTTTAGTTAGTCGATCGGACCACCCGATTGGTGACGTAGGGTTTAATTTTCTCGTTTAAGTATTGCGGAGCGCTTCCTTGTGCGCATTTGTGAGTGAGGCAGAGTGTCTTGAATGTGATCCGATCCTTTACGGCTAGCCAATGGAGGGACCTCAAGACCGGGGCGCAACTTCTTCCATTTATTTACCTGATTAGAGCCATAGGCTCGAATAGGCTTTAAAACATGGTGGGCGCAGAAAATGCAAATGGAGACCACCCAGGTGTGTTACAACAGCAAATTAATATTTGCTATTGAAACACTGATCCTCAATCCGGCAAATCAGAAGCGGGTGTCAGATCCGTTTTCCGACTGGCCGAAAAGAGAAGACTCCCGATTGGCTTCCGAGGAGGAGGGAAGAAATGGAAAGAGCCGCTGTGATGACCCGTGGAGAGCAGGAGAACAGGAGGCCGCCGCCAAGAAAGGGAAGCCACCAGTGATGAGGTAAGTGCGACTGACCGACTGGGGGGTCCCATACTGTTTGCCGTCCCGCCACTGGTCTTATGTCATATCCCATTTTCACCTGATACTGGCTGGTTTTAAGAAAAACTTCAGCAAAGAAACCTACAGCTGTTGCCATTAGGTTCCATCTGTACTTATGTTTTACACCTGTTTGATCATTATAGACAACAATTTATGTGTACTAGTATTTATAAGTCACCCCTCTTGGTTTTGAAAAGCTTTCAAGAATCATACTTTGACTCAGGAAATTGCACGATATCTTTAATCCGGCCTAAACCTTTATCACAGCTTGCTTTTCTGCTGTGTTGTCGGTGAGCAGCTAATCCAGAAATAACAGATCATTCTTTAGCCCAGCACCGTGCCTCTTCCAGACGTTTCTCTAAATCAGGCTGAAGACATTCCCGGGAGGGTCGTGTAAACCATGAAATATACTTACCATCAATAGAATTCACAAGCTCTACAAGCTGCAGAAAGTTACCTGGATTGCATTAAAAAGACACTCCTGTTGAGCGTCAGCTCTGTTGACCTTGCTCTGCGTTCCCTTTTGCACACGGGGTGTTTAGGATGCTGTGCCGTATGCACACAGATGTCGATGTGTAAATTTAGAATAATGAGTCACCGCAGATCCCGTAAGAGTTCAATCATCGGATCCTGACGCTTGGTAAACGGCCTCATGTCGAGAGATTGGCAATGTTTTCTAAGGCACTCTCATTCCAGCCACTTCTCTCTTAAGTGCGTCTCCTGTAGAAATGTTCTTTTTAATTTCTCCATTCTCCAGCTTGTCCAATTTCAGTTAATAACATCTGATGAAGCTGGGGGGCGCGGGGCCCTGCAGAGCCATGAAATAATGCTGGCACATTGCTCTCCAGAGCAGTCATTTGCTGACACTGACCTGCGGTGACACCGCTCACACCGACTTACTTAAACAAGTTGCAGCTTAAGAATTGTTCACAAATTGCATGTTAATGAGCCAAGGAGTGGCATGTTGAGAACAAGTGTTTACAGCTGGGGCATTGATAGGATTCTAAAAGACCCAGAGAATCAGAAGGAAGCATGTGGTGGGTGTGGCCACATTGAGGCAGTCATTTAACCACTTCACCCCCCCCCCCCTTCATGACATAGCCATATTTGCGACACGGCCCGACAATTGTACGGCATTGTACCCAAATAAATTGTATGTCTTTTTCCCCCCACAAATAAAGCTTTCTTTTGGTGGTACTTGATCACCTATGTGGTTTTAATTGTTTGCGCTCTAAACAAAGAGCGCCAATTTTGAAAACAAACGCAATATTTTGTACTTTTTGCTGTAATAAATTTCCTCAGTTTAGCCCGATATGTATCCTTCTACATATTTCTGGTAATAAAAATTTGCAATAAGCGTACGTTGATCGGTTTGCTCAAAAGTTATAGCTTCTACAAAATAGGGGATAGATTTATGCTTTTATTATTATTATTTTTACTAGTAATGGCGGTGATCTGCAATTTTTAATCGGGACTGTGACATTATGGCGGCCATATCGGACACTTTTGACACCATTAGCATTTATACCGCAATTAGTGCTATAAAAATGCACTGATTACAGTGTAATTGTCCCTGGCAGGGTAGGGGTTTACACTAAGGCCGCGTACACACGGTCGTTCCAAACCGATGAGAATGGTCCGACGGGCCATTTCCATCGGTTCACCGCTGACGTGGCCTGATGGTCTGAGAAAGACTAATTCAAATGTGGAACAGGAGGGCGTGTTTTATGTTAATGTTTGGTGACCCGACGTGATTGACCTTTTAAACGAACGGCGCATGCGCCGTCCGTGGACATATCCCAGTGTGCATTGCTCCAAAGTACGCCGTTTCAACGTGAACGTAAATTACGTCCAGCCCGATTCGCGTACGACTTACGCAAACGACGTAAAAAGATAGGCCTGTTCCGACGTCCATACCTTGCATGGGCTGCGCCACCTAGGGAGCAGCTTTATCTTTACGCCGATGTATCTCTAACGTAAACGGCGTAACTAATTGCAACGGGCGCACGTATGTTCGTGACCCGGCGTATCTAGTCATTTGCATATTCTACGCCGAACTCAACGGAAGCGCCACCTAGTGGCCAGCGTAAATATGCACCCTAAGATACGATGGCGTAGGAGACTTTACGCCGCTCGTATCTTAGCCTAATTTAAGCGTATCTGGTTTCCAGAATACGCTCAAATTTACGACGGCGTAGATTCAGAGTTACGACGGCGTATCTACTGATACGCCGCCGTAACTCTCTGTGAATCTACCTATTAGTGTTTGCAGCCATTCCTCGTCATTGAGGTCCTCCAGTCCCCTTATTAGTTTCGTTGCCCTTCTTTGGACTCTCTCCAGTTCCAACATATCCCATCTGAGGACTGGTGACCAGAACCGAACGGAGTACCCCAGATGAGGGCTGACCAGAACTTTTTTAAAGCTTTAGAAACAACAGAAGTAAGGAAGACCTGCTCATAGATAAAAACTCTTAAATTTGAACTTTTTACAAAAGAAATTGGTACTGAACAAGCAGAACCGGACTCTTTACCTGCCCTTATGTTCTACGATTCTCTGGCATTTCTGTGAAATGCACAACTTCAGTGATTAGTGTATGCAATAAAGTGTATATTTTACAACCCCCTCTCTGTGCAAGTACCTCCGTTAATGGCAGAAAGGAGGCAATGAGAGGCGCAGTTAATTTTACAGCTGGCGCTGGGGGAGAGATTCATAAAACACAGGAATAGCTGTGTTAATTCTACAACAATGATTGCATTGTGCAGCAACGTAGGTGCCAAGCTCAAAAACACAACGCAGTGTTGTCCTTCAGTGCACTGCCTTTACCCTAAAGAACCCAATGCAACTTTTCAATTATTATGCAAACACATCCAAAGAACTGTGCCTGGCGTAACAGATTGCTTGTAATTGTTAAAAAAAAAAAAATGCCATAGAATATGAAGAACATTTTGGCTCTTAGAAATTGTACTTGACAAAATTCTGTAACACAAATCTGCAGTAAAACAAATAGCTGGAGTCACGTAGACGTGCCTAACGTTAGGCAGGCGTAGCGTATCTCATATACGCTATGCCGCCGTAAGTTAGAGAGGCAAGTGCTGTATTCACAAAGCACTTGCGTCTTAAGTTACGGCGGCGTATCGTAAATGTGCCGGCGTAAGCGTGCCTAATTCAAATTGTGAAGAGGTGGGCGTGTTTTATGTAAATAAAGCATGACCTCACGTAAATGACGTTTTTAACAAACGGTGCATGCGCCGTCCGTGGATGTAACCCAGAAAAAAAATTCCTTTACAAACCCTTTAAGGTGAAAAAACACAAAGGTTTAACCACTTCGGCCCCGGACCATATTGCTGGTCAATGACCGGGCCCCTTTTTGGCACTGCGCCGCTTTAACCGACAATTGCGCGGTCGTGCGACGTGGCTCCCAAACAAAATTGGCGTCCTTTTTTCCCCACAAATAGAGCTTTTTTTTTTGGTGCCATTTGTTCACCTCTGCTGTTTTTATTTTTTGTGCTATAAACAAAAATAGAGCGACAATTTTGAAAAAAAAAATAATATTTATTACTTTTTGCTATAATAAATACCCCCTATTTTTTTCCTCAGTTTAGGCCGATACGTATTCTTCTACATATTTTTCGTTAAAAAAAAATCGCAATAAGCGTTTATTGATTGGTTTGCGCAAAAGTTATAGCGTTTACAAAATAGGGGATAGTTTTATGGCATTTTTATTAATGATTTTTTTTTTTTACTAGTAATGGCGGCGATCAGCGATTTTTATCAGTACTGCGACCTTATGGTGGACACTTCGGACACTTTTGACACATTTTTGGGACCATTGGCATTTTTATATTGATCAGTGCTATAAAAATGCATTGATTACTATAAAAATGCCACTGGCAGGGAAGGGGCTAACACTAGGGGGTGGGGAATGGGTTATTTATGTTCCCTCATTGTGTTCTAACTGAAGGGGGGTGGGACTGACTAGGGGAAATGACTGATCGTCTGTTCATACATGTATGAACAGACGATCAGTCATTTCTCCCCATGACAGGACCGGGAGCTGTGTGTTTACACATAGCTCCTGGTTCTCGAGCGATCGCGGGTGTCTGGCAGTGATCGCACCCGCCGGGCACGCGCTTCGTCACTGGGGGCGCGCGCCCCTATTGGCTGAAACGCGAGATGACGTATAGCTACGTGATTTTGCGCAGCCGAGCCGACCTGCCGCCGTATAACTACTTGCCGACCAGCCGCCGCCGTATAACTGCGGCGGCTGGTCGGCAAGTAGTTAAAACCCCTTTAACTGGCAAAGGACTTTTTTGTTTGCCATTGTCCAATTTCTCCTGTAGGTGGCAGTAAAACCCAACGGCCCCAGAATAACTGAATCATGTGTCCCTTAACCTCCTCCTGCCGACGTAGCTCATACATGCGGCCTCTCGGCAGGTGGACTTTAACGCCAAGAGGCCGCATATATGCAGCCCTATCCCAGATAGCAAGACTAACGTGCCACACATTTGTGGCAGTGTTGAATTGTTAACTTGCTGCACATTTTCACTGGCAAGTTGTAGACTTGCAGGGCACTTGAGACATAAGTTCTAGTTGACACTTTTCCAATTTGCAGCAAATTTGCATGGCAAGTCTCTAGCAAGAGCAAAGTTGCAGTTGCGAATCTACAACAAGAGCTCTGCATGTCTACAGCATAAAATTCAGCCACAGTGACCCCTGTGGTGGGATGACTATTGCACAACATAACTGAACCAGAACTTTCAGCAGACTTTCAGACTCTTTGCAGAGGAAGTTAATCTGGAGTCATGCAATGCAGACCTGCTGTAATTGTGCAACAAACCTGTGAAGCCTGCCAAGTCTAGCAATAGCTTAGCAAGTCATTTTGAAACCTGCAGCACAATTGCTTGCTATATGGAATGTAAACACATTTCTGCGCAGCACATGCTCTTCTTGCTTCCAGCACAGACACCAGCAGGAAATGAAAAGCCCCCGAGGCATACTAGTGATCAGCAGCTTTCCGATCATGTGACCGCTGTTACAGCCAATCACAGCATTCACATGATCCGGCACCCGCGTCTGCCTCCCAGCATTTAAAAATTCTTAAGAGGTCCGGGAGATGGCGGTGGGAAGGGGTTAATGAAGGAGAAAGAAAGATAACATTATCAAACACTATTAAAGTTCATGGCAATTTTTCACATAGCGCTACTAATTAAAATAAAACTGCAACCTTTTACATTTTTTATCTAGAATATATAATGTTGCAGACTTAGTAAAAAACAGCCCATTCATGCTATCTGGGCATCATTGCCTGTGTAAATGAGTCCTTCCCTGATTACAGATGGGCACTAGATGGAGCATCTACAAATCTGTAGATGAAATACAATGAAAAAAAAATAGAGTAGAAAAAAATGTCGACATACATTTTCAGCTGTTGCAGTAATACATCCCTTCCAGAAGGGGTTGGCATTTTGATCCAATTTCCTCACTTGTGATATTACTTTTTCTCTATAAAACTGGTCATCCTTCGTTATAACACCCAAGTAACCATGTTTAGGAGTAAGAACAGCATTTCCAAGTATACACAGCATATGGGCACATTTCCTGCCCAAAGTGCCCTCCTCCAGCAAGGCCTCCCAATGTTAAATTTCACTCTAAATTATTCAATCAAAATGATAGATTGCCCTGACCCTGAAACTGAGCTGCAGCACGGTGGCCAAGACCATACAGCGATTTAACAGGACAGGTCCCACTCAGAACAGGCCTCGCCATGGTCAACCAAAGAAGTTGAGTGCACGTGCTCAGCATCATATCCAGAGGTTGTCTTTGGGAAATAGACGTATGAGTGCTGGCAGCATTGCTGCAGAGGTCAAAGGGGTGAGGGGTCAGCCTGTCAGTGCTCAGACCATACGCCGCACACTGCATTAAATTGGTATGCATGGCTGTCATCCCAGAAGGAAGCCTCTTCTAAAGGTAATGCACAAGAAAGCCTGCAAACAGTTTGCTGAAGACAAGCAGACTAAGGACATGGATTCCTGGAACCATGTCCTGTGCTCTGATGAGACCAAGCGTGTGTGGCGGCAACCAGGTGAGCAGTACAAAGACAAGTGTGTCTTGTCTACAGACAAGCATGGTGGTGGGAGTGCCATGATCTGGGGCGGCATGATTGCTGCCGGCACTGGGGAGCTACAGTTCATTGAGGGAACCATGAATGCCAACATGTACTGTGACATACTGAAGCAGAGCATGATCCCCTCCCTTCAGAGACTAGGCCACAGGGCAGAATTCCAACATAACGACCCCAAACACGTCCAACCTCCAAGACAACCACTGCCTTGATAAGAAGCTGAGGGTAAAGGTGATGGACTGGCCAAGCATGTCTCCAGACCTAAACCCTATTGAGCATCTGTGGGGCATCCTCAAACGGAAGGTGGAGGAGCGCAAGGTCTCTAACATCCACCAGCCCTGTGATGTCATCATGGAGGAGTGGACGAGGACTCCAGTGCCAACCTGTGAACTCCATGCCCAAGAGGGTTAAGGCAGTGCTGAAAAATAATGGTGGCCACACAAAATATTGACACGTTGGGCCCAATTTGGACATTTTTGGGGTGTACTCACTTTTGTTTCCAGCAGTTTAGACACTAATGGCTGTGTGTTGAGTTATTTTGAGAGGACAGCAAATGTACACTGTTATACAAACTGTACACTCACTACTTTACATTGTAGCCAAGTGTCATTTCTTCAGTGTTGTCACATGAAAAGGTAGAATAAAATATTTACAAAAATGTGAGGGGTGTACTCACTTTTGTGAGATACTGCATATATCTATATTTATGCGTGCGTGTGTGTGTGTAAAGAAAACATAAAAAACAACCTAATGCTTTAGAAAAGGGAAGATCTGATGGGTAAGTCTGGGTTGTGGCACATTTGTCCCTGTGTTAGAAATCTTTCACTCATCATATGAGCGGCATGATGCTAAATTAAACTAACGTGATTAGTAAAGATCACTGCACATGACAAGCAGCGGGGAAATCAAAGTCCCCAGGGTGCTAGTACAAAGCTGACCTACAGCCCACCTGTCATGAGAAATCACCAGCACAGTAAGTAACAGTCTGAGATCCAGAACCATGAGGATTGCATTCAGTGATGTAAATTGTATAGCTACCAGTCCTTGGCCATCTTTGGATCCAGCACAAAATGATTACTGTTTATAGGGGCATTTACTAATACAATGCTGAAGACTGAATATGAGAATTGTTTTATATTGGTACAATAGGAAATGCTGGTTGTATACATTCCAGCAATTCCCCATATGCAGCCTCAACTTCTTCACAGGTTAAATAAATGTAAAATTTAAATTTCAAATTGCACTTCTCTTGCAGGTTCTGATTGAATTCTCATCTCCATTCTTACAAAAATCTAAGCATGAAGAAAGAGAGGAAATTATGTTTTCCTGCCATAGTTAGGCTGAGCACCAAGACAACATTCCTAAATAGGAGCCTGCAAAAAAAAGTTACATATCCATAAGTAGAAATCCGCTAACTTTTCAATCATGGCAATTTTTGAAAAGCACATATTTTCAGGAAAGAAATACACTAAAATGAACTTTAGTGCAAACACATTATAAATCCCAAATTATTGGTAAAATATAAATGATGGAAATGGTTAGCTGAACCACCCACTGCAATATGTGCTTGAGCGGTCTATTGGAGAAGTGTATACTGTATAACCCCTGTTGGGGTCATTTCTGGTCCCCTCTTGATGTCCCTCTTCATTTGCAGGTCAAGATTCTGGAGTTCCTTCTCTTGCGCACGAGCCAACTACGCTATATGGTTTTGTTGTGTCACAGCACCTAGTCAATAATTGGTGATCCCTTGCAATGTACCTTCTTGAGGAGACCCCTGCGTGGATCCTTTAACCACTTCCCGCCTGGACTATAGCAGAATGACGGCCAGCAGGGGGTTCTGTTATGCTGACTGGACATCATATGACGTCTTTTAGAATATCATGCCAGTGCGCGCCCGCGGGGGCACACAGCACGGCGATCGGTGGTGCGGTGTGTCACTCTGACACACCGCATCTCCAATCATGGTGAGAAGTCGCTGACAGAGGCTCCTTACCAGGTGATCAGCTGCGACCAATTACAGCTAATCACAGCCTGAACCAGGAAGTGCCAGTAAATGGCTTTCCTTGGCTCGCGCTGACAGGGAGAGCCGATCAGCAGCTCTCCCTGTCAAAAGGGGGGGGGGAGTCTGCGTGGATAATCAGCACATTGATTATCAGTGCAGCCTCCATGAGAGGTGCCCATCAGTAACACCTGTCAGTGCCCAAAGTGCCAATCAGTGCCCCATCAGTAAGGCCTGTCAGTGCCAATCAGTGCCCATAAATGTGCCAATCAGTGCCCCATCAGTAACGCCTGTCAGTGGCCATCAAAGTGCCAATCAGTGCCTATAAATGTGCTAATCAGTGCCCCATCAGTAATGCCTGTCAGTAGCTGCTCATCAGTGCTGCCTATTCAGTTCCATCTATCAGTGCCTATCTGTGCCACCTATTAGTGCCACCTATTAATGCCCATCAGTGACACCTATCCATTCCCATCAGTGCCTCCTATCAGTGTAGCCTATCAGTGTAGCCTATCAGTGTAGCCTCTCAGTGTAGCCTCTCAGTGTAGCCTCTCAGTGTAGCCTCTCAGTGTAGCCTCTCAGTGTAGCCTCTCAGTGTAGCCTCTCAGTGTAGCCTCTCAGTGCTGCATCTCAGTGCTGCATCTCATTGCTGCATCTCAGTGCTGCATCTCAGTGCTGCATCTCAGTGCCCACCATTTCAATATATCAGTGTCTCATTAGTGCCACCTTATCAGTGCCCATCAGTGAAGGAAACAACATTTTACAACAGAAACAAAGAAAAACTTGTTTTTTTTTTTCAAAAATGTCTGTCCTTTTTAGTTTGTTTAGCAAAAAATTAAAACCCCAGAGGTGATCAAATACCACCAAAAGAAAGCTCTATTTGTGGAAAGAAAATGATAAAAATGTTGTTTGGGTACAGTGTTGCATGACCGTGCAATTGTCATTTAAAGTGTGCCAGCGCTGAAAGCTGAAAAACTGTCCTGGGCAGGAAGGGGAGAAGGTGCCTGGTATTGAAGTGGTTAATGAAGCTGTGACAGGCTACTTTTGAGTCAATGTCATTTGTATACGATATACATTTTTTGTATGCAAATAAAAAGATAAAAAAAATGTAATTATATATATATATATATATATATATATATATATATATATATATATGATGGGGTTGTGTCGAGTAAATAGATACCAAGCGTGTCAAGTCTTACAATTGCGTGTGCCAATGAAATGGCAAAAAAATAAATATGATGCCCCCCAAATTGTCCAAAGGCAAAGCTTCAAAAGCCTTTGCAGGTTATACATTTATATTTTATATAGGACAGAATAATGCATGTGAAGTAAACTGCACAACACCCTGTCAGCCACTCCAGTCCATAATGTCCCTGGGAATTTTCAGAATGCTGGCTGCAACAGATCCTGCAGCTCCTCTGTGATCAGGGATGATCCAGAAAATAATAAAGAAGCATCAGTAGGTATATATAGAGGTGTCAGCAATGCAGAATCGAGCTGCAGTTTAGAAATCGCCATTAGGCTGTGCTGGCACTGGTGCACTAGACCCGATCTCTAGATCGCATTTGTGGAGGCAGCAGCTGATATGATACCTCACAGGGTAGAACAAGGTGTGCTGTGAGGGCAACGTGTTTCGGGGATGAATTGGGAGACTACACAGCCCAGACTAGCAAAACAAACAAGGAATGATTTACCAAGACATAATAGCGTGCATGTGGTGCTTAAAATATGCAAAAACACACATTTAAAAAAAATATCAAACTAAAAACGGCAGTTAAACATAATGGGCCAGATTCAGATAGCCCGGCGTAATTTTGTGTGGGCGTAGCGTATCTTAGATACGCTACGCCGCCGTAACCTAGTGAGGCAGGTTCTGTATTCAGAAAGAACTTGCGGCTAAAGTTACGGCGGCGTAGCGTATGTGGTCCGTCGTAAGCCTGCGTAGTTCATACGTCTCATATAGCAGGGGTAACTTTACCCCGGAAAAAGCCTTACGTAAACGGTGTAAAAAAATGTGCTGGGCGGACGTACGTTTCTGAATCGGCGTGTCTACCCAATTTGCATATTCGACGCGGAAATCTATGGAAGCGCCACCTAGCGGCCAGCATAAACATGCAGCCTAAGATACGACGGTGTAAGAGACTTACGCCAGCCGTATCTTAGTAAAATTCTGGCGTATCTGGCTTTCTGAATACAGAAAGAAGATACGCCGGCGCTTCGTAGAACTTACGCGGCATATCAATAGATACGCCGACGTAAAGGCTATCTGAATCCAGGCCATAAACTGCATAAGTAAAATGAAATGTGTTGCCTTCACAGAACGCTTCTTTACCTATGAGGCATCCCAGCAGCCGCTGATGCCACACATGCCATCTAGGGAGCACATCTAGTGTGCCAATGTAAGCTTGGAATTTATGATTTCCAGTCTCTGAGGCGTTCTACTACACTGAACTGCGGACACCTCCGTACACCTACAGATGCTTATTTTTATCAGAGCGAACTGTGAATTATAATAATGTGACAATACTTCACAGGTTTGGTGAAATTTATGTTTACATACACATGTGCACCCTACTCCAGTCTGTATGGCGCAACAGGGTGTGCTATTAATTTTGAATATTTTATATAATTTAACACTTTTTTCGTGTAACTTTATTGAAAAAAATGTGCCTAGGTAGACAAAGGGTTAAGTAGCTGGCAACAACAATGAATGATTTGTCAAGTGCAACAAAGTATATGCAAAATGTGCAGCACCAAGCATGTTTAAACAAACACTACAGTAAAAATCAATTACCAATAAATGATGTGTTCAAGTACTTCCATAAAGAAGCAGCATACAAACATATAAAGCACAAGCGTGAAAGTATTTTCCAGTGATGTGTATCCACCTTAATAAAATGTGAACATAATGAGGTTAATAGAGGAAAATAGGCTGTTCACTTAGCAAGCAAAATAGTTTTTTTTTGCAAATAATTGGGTATTCTTTGTAAAGTGAATTCTAACTTATTATCTATGTGTTCACTTGCAAAGTGTACAGCCCATTTTCCTTTAGTAAATCAAACAACAAAGTTGCCAAACGGCTCACATACTGTAGACATGTGCAATACGTTTCGTTCCGAATACGTTTTTTTTTTTTAACAAAGATCAACAAATTCGAAAACATCCGAATTAACGAAGACCCATTTAAAAAAAATTCTGATTATTCGAACATTCATAACTTCATAAATCTGAAAATTAAAAAAATAGAAAAATTTGAAAATCTGAAATAACTATTAAATAGGTATTGGAATTTCCTTTCAAATTTGGCTTTTTAGTGAATGTAACAAATACGTAAATGTATAAGAAATAGTGCAGCGCAATATAAATACAATTAAACCAAAGTGCAAAACACAGTTGTTATACCGATAACAAATTAATCATGAATGGTGCATAAATAATGCAAAAATCAGTCCAAAAAGTGAAAAATTCCAAAGGAATAGGGTGACAACCACTCCAAATCTTCACCGGTGACTTTATCTTTAAATAAGTGATCCCTCCACCATTAAGAATGGCTACTCTCACCTTAAGGTATGGACCCCTGTTTTACCAGGCAGTCATACCAGTAGAAATCGATAGACAGATTGGTGCAATATGTGGATAACAACTTCTTAGGCTCGGCAGCATTGAGATCGAGGATGAGAGAAAAAAACAGATCTAAGTGCTCTCTGCTTTAAAAATGGCTTAGGTTTATTAAAAAGGCATTAACGGGCTACTCACATTAGCCCGAAAGGCAAAACGGCAGAAAGGAAATACACACATGTGTCTTCTCAGAGATGGCAGCAAGCGACTTCAGGCTCCTTCCCCCATACGCGTTACGTTGTAGCAACTTCCTCAGCGGGGCGGGACCATTCTTAATGGTGGAGGGATCACTTATTTAAAGTTCAAGTCACTGGGGAAGATTTGGAGTGGTTGTCACCCTATTCCTTTGGAATTTTTCACTTTTTGGACAGATTTTTGCATTATTTATGCACCATTCATGATTAATTTGTTATCGGTATAACAACTGTGTTTTGCACTTTGGTCTAATTGTATTTATATTGCGCTGCACTATTTCTTATACATTTTTGCATCTTTTGGATTTTGTGATTGTCCTGTCAGTGTTCAGCTTGCATTCGTGAAGGGGGAGGTGTATTTTATTTAATTTTCGCGCTGATTGCACCCTTTTTGTTTTCTATAATGTAACAAATACGCATATATCCGAAGGTACCAATTACCTGAAATAACAAATGACGTATCTAAACAAATGGAACGTAATGAATTAATAATAATTATAAAAATGTATTACTATTATATATTATTAATTTGTTCCATTTGTTTAGATGCGACATTCGTTATTCGTGATAATTCGGAACTTCAGATTAATTCATATTCATTATGTTCACTAACAGACAAATTTAAAAGGAAATTCCGATACCTATTATTTAAGTTATTAGTTATTCTTTAGAATTTTCCGATTTTCGTTCTTATGAATTTTCTGATTTTCTTTATTCTCGAATTTACGAATATACAAAATTACGAAATCACAAATTTACTAATTTACTAATTTATGAATTGCGATCATAATAAATGACCCAAAAAAACATAAAAAAAAACGAATGAAACGAAAACAAACACATTTTTCAGCAGTTCACATGTCTAATATACCGTATATGCTCTTTTATGTCCCAAAAAAGGTTAGTATCAAAGTGCCTACCCAAAATACAAGATTTCTTGTTGTGACATCCACATCCAGAGACCTAGGTAAGTGGCATTGCTCTGGTAGTAAACATGCACGTGTATGTATTAAGCTGTTATGTATTTATAATAAATGAAGAGCTATATATGTGATATATGACTTTAAACTAACTGTTGATATAACCATCATATGTATATGTTTCCCATTCTTTAATAGAAGGCTTGTACCTTTAATTGGACAGCATCCCCTGAAGAAGCCCGACATATGGGCGAAACATGTTGGGAAGTTTGACTCCTTAGTGCTGTACCTATGAAACCTTGCTGAATTGTACGTGCCAATTGTTATGTTTTAACAATTTTTTATTTTTGTTCTTTAACCACTTCAATACAGGGCTTTAAAACCCACCTCCATACCAGGCCTGTTCTGGCACTTCTCTCATACATGTACAAATCATCATTCTTTTGCTAGAAAATTACTCAGAACCCCCAAACATTATATATGTTTTTTTAGTAGACACCCTAGGGAATAAAATGGCGGTCATTGCAACTTGTTATCTTGCACTGTATTTGCGCAATAATTTTTCAAACGCCTTTTTTTTTATAAAAAAAATGGTTTCATGAATGAAATAACAAAACAGTAAAGTTAGCCCAATTATTTTGTAAAATATGAAAGATGATGTTACGCCGAGTAAATAGATACCTAACATGTCATGCTTTAAAGTTAGGCACACTGATGGAATGGCGCCAAACTTCTTTACTTAAAAATCTCAATAGGCGACGCTTTAAATTTTTTACAGTTTACCAGTTTAGAGTTACAATGGAGGTCTAGTGCTAGAATTGTTGCACACGCTCTAACGCACGCGGCCACACCTCACATGTGTGGTTTGAACAACGTTTACATACGTGGGCGGGACTTATGTGTGCTTTCGCTTATGATGCGAGCTACTGGGGACAGGGGCGTTTTAATTTAATTTAATTTTTTTACTTATTTATTTATTTTTTACACTTTAAAAAAAAACTAACCCTATCTGTAACCCTAACCCTGTCTGTAACCCTAACCCGAACCCTGTCTGTAACCCTAAACCTAACCCTGTCTGTAACCCTAAACCTAACCCTGTCTGTAACCCTAAACCTAACCTCAACCCTGTCTGTAACCCTAACCCTAACCCTAAGGCCTCGTACACACGACCGAACATGTCTGCTGAAACTGGTCCGCTGACCAGTTTCCGCGGACATGTTCAGTTGTCTGTACGGCCGACCGGACAATTTTCCGGCGGATCGGACAGGTTTCCAGCGGACAAATGTTTCTTGAAACATGTCCGCTGGAAGCCTGTCCGTCAAACATGTTCGGTCGTCTGTATGACTCACCGTACATGTCCGCTCGGCCGAAAGCCCTCGCATGCGTCGAAGTGATTTGACGCATGCGTGGAAGCATTGACCTTCCAGGGTCGCGCACGTCGCGGCAACGGCGCGTCCACGTCACCGCGTTCGCTGTCCACGGGAAATTTGGTCTGATGGTGTGTACAGCCATCAGACCAAAATCCGCCAGTGAACATGTCCGATGAAAACGGTCTGTGGACCGTTTTCATCGGACATGTCCCGTCGTGTGTACGAGGCCTAACCCTTACACTACCTGATCGATACAACATCATACCTGATGTTTTAAAGCACATTATTCCAAACAATTTATGAATCTTAGGTGATTTACGCCCTTTATGGATTAAAAACGAACTCTGCGACAACTACGTAATTTTCCGTGGGAGTTTTGCCATGGATCCCCCTCCGGCATGCCACAGTCCAGGTGTTAGTCCCCTTGAAACAACTTTTACATCACTATTGTGGCCAGAAAGAGTCCCTGTTGGTTTTTAAAATTTGCCTGCCCATTGAAGTCTATGGCGGTTCGCGAACATTTGCGGAAGTTCGCGTTCCCCGTTCGCGAACCGAAAATTTTAGGTTCACAACATCACTATTGGTGAGTAGTTATAACCCTCATCTCCATAGGCAGGGATAAGCCGATCACCTGATATACGCTAAAAAAGATACGCTAAAAAAGATGCATGTTTAAGCAAGATTGTATCTGTCTGATTAGTAGTTTCCACAAAACCAATTTTCTCTGAATATGGCCAGCTTTAGTTTAGTATTTATCCATCACTAAAATCATATAGTCCCTTGCAGCCTATTCCATTCTAGAAAAGAAGAATTTGTTAATATATAAACAAGCAAAAAAAAAAATCCCTACATTGTCTTCTGATGCGGGGACTTGTCTACAAAATGTGTCAAAACAGAAAGAAATTAACTAATCAAATAACGAATGTATGTAAATGTATAATAATGTTCAACAAAGAAAGGATAATAGAAGCAGTATGGGGCTGGTTCTGCTCACAGCGATGGAATTACAATGTATGGCGGTACCAGAAGGTCGATGCTTAGGGCATCTTGGAAAGAGGACAGTATGAAATCAAACTGTTTATCATGTGGTTTTACTTTTTCTTCATTTATTTTTGATATATTTGAGCAAATGCAACTGTAGAGAGGCGCAAGAGGATTCTTTGCAAATTAAAGGAGTCGTAAATAAAAACAATTTTTTTGCTGATTTCTATACCCTGTTTACAGGGTATAGAGACATAATAGTTAACAGATTTTTTTTAAAAAAACCGATTAAAATAGATAAAAATCAATCATATAATGTACCTGTAGTTTGTAGTTTCGTTTTTGCATGTTTCCTGCTTCTCTGCTGTACAGAGCCACAGAGCCAATACAGGGCAGTGATGGTTTGGAAAACGAAACTGTGGGGTTTTAGACACACAGTAATCACACCTCCTTAATTAGTGATCACAGAGAGAAAGCTCCCAGTACTGTGGTTATCAGGAAACAGACAACCAGGAAGTGTGGAGATCAAGAAAGAATTACAGCAACTTGAGAGCAAAAACGAACAATGAGGACATGAAAACAGCACTGCATTAAGGTAAAGGAAGCTATTAAGATAAAAAAAAAGAATTCCTTTACAAACCCTTTAAGTAACCTTGAATCTTCTAGTCACCAACACGTTCTCTGCAAGTTTATGAATTGCAGACAGCACATTTCAGTGGTAGTGCTGCGCATGAGTTAAATATTTTGACATGTTTACAGGGTATATATTAACATTACCCACTTAAGCCCCGGACCATTTTGTTGCTAAAGGATCAGACCCCTTTTTGCGATTCGGCACTGCGTCGCTTTAACTGACAATTGCGCGGTCGTGCGACTTGGGTCCCAAACAAAATTGACGTCCTTTTTTCCCCACAAATAGAGCTTTCTTTTGGTGGTATTTGATCACCTCTGCGGTTATAATTTTTTGCCCTATAAACAAAAATAGAGTGACAATTTTTAAAAAATTCAATATTTTTTACTTTACTTTACAATTTATTTTTT
Source organism: Rana temporaria (assembly GCF_905171775.1). Taxonomy (NCBI): domain Eukaryota; kingdom Metazoa; phylum Chordata; class Amphibia; order Anura; family Ranidae; genus Rana; species Rana temporaria. The sequence goes on along the minus strand of NC_053500.1, from coordinate 27,254,976 downwards.
ACAATCTTTTTATTATTATTATTTATTTTCTGAGCCCAATTGGGGGGCTCTGGTGAAAGATCAGGAGTCTAAACAGACCCCTGATGTCTCACTTTGGAGAAAAAGAAAGGGACTGAGGACAGAGATTACCCAGTCCCTGTCTCTGCAGCCAAGCTTCAGGGGCAATCTGTGCAGCACAGGATGATTAGGGTGTGCCCAGGCACATCTGGCACACCCTGTGCGCACACCTATGCCACTGTTAATGAAGCTGTAGGTGAAGACAGTTTAGTAGTGTGGATGAATGCAGGAGCTGTCACATTTAGCAAAGCAAGCTTAGAAATCTGTGAATATCAAGCTATGTGAGGTTATTTTTACACATGTAATCGCAATATAACAATCTTTCTTTATGCCGCAGAGGAACGTTCCGTGTAGCTCGGTCTTGTGAGTAGAAGTGGCCCCATGTCTGCTATCAGAGTCACGTGCATAGAATGTGCACATTAGTAGCACAGCTATAGCCTGGCATTCAGTCCAGTCGCTCTTTTCCATCCTGCTGCTCTCAGATTGTTCTGCCAGGCTAGCAGAGAAAGAGCAATTCTGTCTACCGCTTCACTGCACCCTGAACATCAAAATATTTCCAGCGCTGCCCATTTCTCTCATACTGAGCGATTAAATACTGGCATTAATATATGTTCCTTAAGCACGTTAATAAAGTGGATATTTATACCACCACTACTTTCCCTTACAAACAAGCTGGGCATAATGTCTATCAGCTTGCTCTGACATTTAAAGAGAATTCCAGGCAACAATCAATCAGTACCGATGACACCAGCCACTGTGCTAATATCATAAAGTCCATTCAATTTACTTTTTATCCATGTGCTACATAATACTTGACGTCAAATCCATCAGGCATTTTTTAATGCTTCTGGGTGGAATTGAGCATCTTGCCATCAATATGTGTTGTGCCTTTTCTTAGAAGGGATAGGGGCGGGGGCCTAAAACTTGGGAACACGGGCCCAGGTTCTCGTACGAGTTACGCCGGCGTATCTCCAACTGAATCTGAGCCGTCGTATCTTGGCGCCTGATTCAAAGAATCAGATATGCCAGAATTTGTATAAGATACGACCAGCGTAAGTCTCCTACGCCGTCGTATCTTAACTGCATATTTACGCTGGGAGCTAGGGGCATTTACGCTGATTTACGCCTAGAAATATGTAAATCAGCTAGATACGCCAATTCACGAACGTACGCCCGGCCGTCGCATTACAGATACGCCGTTTACGTTAAGGTTTTCCCGGCATAAAGTTACCCCTTCTATATGAGGCGTAGATGAGGCGTACCAATGTTAAGTATGGACGTCGGGCCAGCGCCAAATTTTTCACGTTTTACGTCGTTTGCGTAAGTCGTTCGCGAATAGGGCTGGGCCTCATTTACTCATTTGGCTTCTTGCGGGTTAATTTGAAGCATGCACACTGGGATACTTTCACGGACGGCGCATGCGCTGTTCGTAAAAAGCGTCATTTACGTGGGGTCACATTAAATTTACATAACACACTTCCACATTTGAATTAGGCGGGCTTACGCCGGCCTATTTACGCTATGCCGCCGCAACTTTGGTTTGAGAATACTGCACTTGCCTGTCAAAGTTGCGTAGGGGTAACGTAAATAGAATATGTTACGCCCGCACAAAGATGCGCGCTTCTACGTGAATCCGGGCCACGGCTTGCACTTTTCATAGGCTGAGATTTAAAGGTCCGGCTTTAGAATATAAAAACGCAGTTACAGTTTTGGTTTCTCAACCTGCTTTTTTTTTCACTCTGGAGATCGTGACTTACTATGAGTTTTGCTTCACCAGTGTGAGCTTTCTCCTCCAGGGATGATTGTACAGCCAACATGCATGATTTTTTCCTTCCTCACTTGCACTCCATGACACTTTCACACCACTACCTCTGCTGACATTCCAATAACCTCCTTGAATTTGAAAATTCCCTGCAATGGCCACTATGTGTATTGGGTTCGTAACAAATGGATTTTCGTACAAATTTGTTAGTATTCGTTAGTTTTGGTACATTCGGATCAATTAAAACATCCGAATAGCTGAAAGAGCCAAAGTACGAAAATTACAAATATGCAAAATAACGAACATGCGAAAATACGAACTTATGAATTGACAAACTTACGAAAATACGAAACACCGAAACAGTAAAAGAACAAAAATTACATCGATAACGAATGATTTGCATTCCGTATTTTCAATCCTTTTTCTGTTCGTAATTTCATAATTTTGAATCAAAGAAAATAAACTAGACAGAATTATGAATCATTCAGTATCAATGAAAGTAAAACTGTTACGAAATTATGAATGAGTCGGAATATGAAAAACTTGCATTTTCCGAAATTACGAATCTTTACGAACCTACAGAAACAAGACAAAACTAAACAAAATGTTTTGTTGTGCACAGGTCTACTGGCCACAGCCCACCCTCTGTCCACTGACAGCACAAACACTCCATGCCCCTGACCCGTGCTCCTCAATTTTTTCTCCAAATATCTATCAAATATCTAGATGTGACCGCAGAACCCCCAATCATATGCCTTTACCTAGCCCAAGCTCACTGCTCCCTACACTCTTAAGGTGCCAACACACCAGAGAGCCAGCCCTTCCTCCAGCCACTGCTACCAAGGGAAATGACAGACTGCTGTAGCCGTCTCCTGACAAAGGGGGCCATCTCCCGAAACATGCAACTACGCCCATTTACATCACATATGACATCATCACGGCCGTCTAGTTGGCCTGCAACACTTCCTTGCTGTAGCGCTCATCCATGTCATATATTCAAGCAGAGTCTGCTACTTCTGTTGGCTCTTCCTGGTTCCAAGCACCTTACATCAAATCTACCCAAAGGAGCTTGCTCACCATTGACCACTTGGAAGGTCGCCACCTGCAGGAGACTTATTGATGTGTTTTTCAAAACCTTGTACATGCGAGTGCATAATTGTTTTCCAATAAATATTGCACTTAGTTACACTTAGCTAGCAGCGCTTTCTCTCCTTTCTTTCATCTCTTCCAGTGCAGAGTCAGAGAAGGTCATCACCAGGGGTGGCCCGTCTGGGGCGCCGCCCCCCGTCATTGCCACCCACTATTCATAAGTCCGGCCCCTTATAGCCATAGGCTCGAATAGGCTTCAAAATAGGACCCAGCTGTGTTGCAACAGCGAATGAAAGTTCGCTGTTGCAACACTGATCCTCCTCCCGGACAATCGGGAAGCAGGTATGAAACCTGTTTCCCAATTGGCCAAAACTTAAGGCAAACCTATTGGATGCCTAGGGCTGGGAGGAGAAAGGAGACACTGAGGAAGTTGCTCCAGGAGAGGACGCCGCAGCTTTCCCTGAGCCCACCACACTCTCACTGCCCGCATATAAGGCAAGGACAGTGGGTTGTGGTGTGGTGTGCTGCCACTGTAATTCCTAATAGCAGTGTCAGCTGCCCTGGGGCCAGCCAAGTTCCCCATAAAACACCCATTACATCTTTGTTTTACCCTAAAATTAAAGCAATCAAATATTTAAAAAAAATTATTGGTTGAGGGCTAAATGATATGCACATTGATAAGCAGTCATTTCTCCAAAAAATATGTGCTGTGAGATTTACAGGCTCTGCCATTGCCTGGCTCTCACGCTGATCCAATGGATGCAATACAGAGTCTTTAACCTGGAACAAACATAAAGCAAGCAAATCAGAGTGAAAAATCTGGATCTGTATTGTTACGGAACCATGAACCAGACGTACAACAAGAGATAAGTGAAAATAAGAAGGCTTTATTGAAAATCAAGCTGTAAAGCAAAAGTCCAACGGATGGTGAAACCAGAGGTCAGGAACCAGAAGGGTAGTCAGACGAAGCCAGGATCAGGAACCAGCAGGGAAGTCAGACGAAGCCAGGATCAGGAACCAGCAGGGAAGTCAGACGAAGCCAGGATCAGGAACCAGCAGGGAAGTCAGACGAAGCCAGGATCAGAACCAGAAGCAGCAGCAGTCTTAGAAGCATGTGCACACAGGAGGACCAAGCAAGGAACTGAAGTCACAGACCTCCTATATATGTGAGCCAGGCATCCAGCTCCTCCCAGTGGGAAGGAGGAGCCGCAGGGTGGGAGGCTACAAGAGACCTAGAAACCAAGATGGCCGCCAGCACATGTCAAACGAAGGAGACAGGAGAGAGGTAAGACCATGACAGTACCTCCCCCTCAAGGGCCCCTCCTCCGCGGAGCAAAAAACGGTTTCTGAGGGAAGCGTGCGTGGAAGGCTCGGAGCAAGGCAGGAGCATGGACATCTGCGGAGGGAACCCAGGAACGCTCCTCAGGGCCATAACCACGCCAGTGGACCAAAAACTGCACCCGACCGCGGACCAGGCGTGAGTCCAGGATATTGCTCACCTCATACTCCTCGTGATTGCCCACTTGGACCGGACGAGGCCGAGGAACCGAGGAAGTGAAGCGATTGCACACCAGTGGCTTCAACAGGGAGACATGAAACACGTTGGAGATCCGCATGCCAGGAGGAAGCGCAAGGGCATAGGCTACCGGGTTTACCCTGCGAAGCACTCGGAAGGGACCAACAAAGCGAGGAGCCAGCTTGGGAGTGGGCACTCGAAGGTTGAGGTTGCGAGTGGACAACCATACACGGTCTCCGACCTGGTAGGAAGGAGCAGGCGCTCGTCTGCGATCAGCCTGGAGTTTCTGGCGCTGCGCAGAGACCTCAAGGGACCTCTGGATCTGTACCCAAGAAGCACGTAGAGCAGAAAGGTGATCCTCCACAGCCGGAATATCCTGGGGAGAGAATGCCTCCGGTAACACGGCAGGTTGGAACCCATAATTGGCCATGAAGGGAGACGTCCCAGAGGAAGAGTTCACAGCCGTGTTCCTGGCAAACTCAGCCCAAGGCAGGAGGTCAACCCAATTGTCCTGGTGATCGGAGACATAGCAACGAAGGAATTGCTCCAAGGCCTGATTGGATCGTTCTGCGGCCCCATTGGACTGAGGGTGGTAGGCCGAGGAGAAGGAGAGATGAATCCCCAACTGGGAGCAAAAGGCGCGCCAGAACCTGGACACAAACTGACTCCCCCGATCCGACACTATCCCCTTGGGCAAACCGTGCAACCGGAAGACCTCCCGGGCAAAAATCGTGGCCAACTCTTGTGCAGAGGGTAACTTCTTGAGAGGAACACAGTGGCACATTTTGGAAAACCGATCCACAATCATGAGAATGACCGTATGGCCTCGGGATGCAGGGAGGTCCACAATGAAATCCATCCCCAGGTGTGACCATGGGCGCTCCCCGGTGGCTATGGGTTGCAGCAGGCCCAACGGAAGGTGCCGAGGGGACTTACTTTGGGCACAAACGGAGCATGCCGCTACATATGCGGCGATGTCGGAACGTAGGGAAGGCCACCAGAACAGACGTGAAACAGCCCAGGACAGCTGATTCTTACCAGGATGCCCCGCGGTCTTGGAGTTATGGTAGGTTCGCAACAACCGAGTGCGCAACTCCTCAGGCACAAAACATCTGCCGTTGGGTGTCCCAGAGGGAGCACCAGACTGAGCCGTCAAAATCTGCTCACCAAGGGGAGAGGTCAGGCTGGTGCGAATGGCGGCCAGGATCTGATTCGGAGGTATGACCGAAGTCGGTATAGATTCCTCCCTGGACAGCTCGGAGTACTGCCGTGATAAGGCATCCGCCCTGATGTTCTTGGAACCAGGTAGGTAGGAGACCACGTAATTAAAACGTGACAAGAACAGAGCCCATCTGGCCTGACGTGGTGTCAATCTCTTGGCCTCAGAAAGGTAGGTCAGATTCTTGTGGTCCGTCAGGATGAGAACCGGAACCACCGAGCCCTCGAGCAAGTGCCTCCACTCTTTGAGAGCCTGCACTATGGCCAATAACTCCCTGTCACCAATCTGATAGTTGCACTCCGCGGGTGACAGTTTCCGGGAGTAAAACCCACAAGGAAGCAGCGGACCCTCTGGTGTCCTACGCTGAGACAGAAGGGCGCCTACTCCCGTCTCGGACGCGTCCACCTCGAGGACAAAGGGCAACCCAGGGTTGGGATGAGACAGAATCGGAGCTGACACAAAGGCGGATTTTAGGGCCTCAAAAGCCCGGATGGCCTCGAGCGGCCAGACCTGGGAATTACTGCCCTTCCTGGTCAGATCCGTGAGAGGCTTGGCCAGCATGGAGAAGTCCCTGATGAACTTCCGATAATAATTGGCGAAGCCCAAAAAGCGCTGCAGGGAACGAAGACCACTGGGCTGGGGCCACTGTAAGACAGCCGAGACCTTCTCAGGATCCATGGAGAACCCCTCAGCAGAAATGATGTAACCTAGGAAGGTTACCTGGGATCGGTGAAATTCGCATTTCTCAAGCTTACCGAACAGCTTGTTCTCTCGTAACCGTTGCAACACTTGTTTGACATCCAGAATGTGGGCCTCCATGGATTCAGAATATACCAAGATGTCATCCAAATAGACCACCACACACTGCTGCAACAGGTCACGGAAAACATCGTTGATGAATTCCTGAAAGACTGCGGGCGCATTGCACAACCCAAAGGGCATAACCAAGGATTCATAATGACCGGTCCTGGTGTTAAACGCGGTCTTCCACTCATCGCCCGCCTTGATCCTTACCAGGTTATATGCCGCCCTCAGGTCGAGTTTGGTAAAGACCGTGGCCCCTTTCAGGCGATCGAACAGCTCAGAAATCAAGGGTATCGGGTAAGCGTTCTTGATCGTGATGCGATTGAGACCCCTGTAATCGATGCAAGGCCTCAACTCACCGCCCTTCTTTTTCACAAAGAAAAATCCAGCCCCTGCCGGGGACGAGGATTTGCGAATGTGACCACGGGACAGCGCCTCCATCACGTACTCCTCCATGGCCTCATTCTCCGCAACCGACAGTGGATAGACCCTGCCGCGAGGAGGAACGGCACCAGGTTGTAACTCTATGGCACAATCATAGGGGCGGTGCGGAGGTAGGGCAACTGCGCGTACCTTATCGAATACATCCCGGTACTCCTCGTATTCAGGAGGCAACAGAGAGTCCGAGGAAGTACACAGCAACTTGACAGGCCCATGGATGCACTTAGCCCCACACTGTGGTGACCAAGAGAGGATCTCGGCCGATCTCCAGTCGAAAGTCGGATTATGCTTCTGGAGCCAGGGGTACCCCAAGACCACCGAGTAGTGTGGAGACGAAATAACTTGGAAGCAGACCGACTCTCTGTGAGCGACACCAATGGCTATCCCCACTGGAAGGGTCTCATGAGTCACGTGTGACGGCTGGAGGGGTCTGCCGTCTATCGCCTCTAGAGCCAGCGGGGAACCTCGAGCCTGTAGAGGAATGGAATTGGCGGCAGCGAACTCACTATCAATGAAAAAACCACCAGCACCAGAGTCCACCAACGCCTGGGTCGTCACCGAGCCCCCGACCCAGGAGAGGACAACAGTGATCAGTGGTTTATCAACACGGGAAACCGGGGACGAGGAGACTCCACCCAAGATCTGCCCCCGACAGGATCTCAGGTGCGAGCGTTTCCCGGACGGTTCGGACATGCCAACCGAAAATGCCCACCGAGACCACAGTACATGCATCGGCCCTCGCGTCTCCGGAGTACCCTCTCCCCCTCGGACAGGCGAGCAAACCCCAGCTGCATGGGTTCACCCCCAGACAAGTCAACACCAGGAGGCGTGGGAGGAGAGGGAGGCACGGGTGGGACAGCAAAAGTAGGCGCCAAACTGTTAGGAGGCCTCCGCAGGCGCTCCTTAAAGGAAGGTCTCTCCCTGAGTCTGGTGTCAATCAAAATCAGGAAAGAAATAAGAGCCTCGAGCTCCACTGGTAGGTCCTTAGCTGCAACCTCATCCTTCAAGGCATCCGAGAGACCATGAGAGAAAGCAGCGACCAGAGCCTCATTATTCCAACCTACCTCTGCTGCCAGGGTACGAAACTCAATGGCGTATTCGGCTACGGATCGTGAACCCTGTCTGACGGACATAAGGAGCTTTGCAGCAGAGGCGGCGCGAGCCGGCACATCGAATACCTTCCGAAGAGAAGCAACAAAACCGGAAAACTCGGCAACCACCGGATTGTTGTTCTCCCATAAAGGGCTGGCCCAGGCCAAGGCCTTGTCCGAGAGCAGCGAGATCAAGAAGCCCACCTTTGATCTCTCAGTGGGAAAGGCATGTGGCAGCAACTCGAAATAAATGCCCACTTGGTTAAGGAAACCTCGGCACTGAGTTGGCTCTCCCCCAAATCGTTGTGGAAGGGGGGCAGAACCGGACATACCCCGAAACACCGCAGGCGCAACATCAGGTGTCGGGGTAGACTCTGGCGCAACAACCGGAGCGGCAGTAGGAGCGGGCCCAGGAGCGACAACCGACCCATCGGCAACGGGAGCGACATGAGCCGTGCGTTCAAGCAGGGTTTGCAACGCCACGGCGAACTGACCCAACAAGGACTCCAGCTGATCAAGTCTGGCAACCAGCGTGGGTAGCGAGGATGGCTCTGTACCGTCAAAATTCATGGCTTGGTCCTAATGTTACGGAACCATGAACCAGACGTACAACAAGAGATAAGTGAAAATAAGAAGGCTTTATTGAAAATCAAGCTGTAAAGCAAAAGTCCAACGGATGGTGAAACCAGAGGTCAGGAACCAGAAGGGTAGTCAGACGAAGCCAGGATCAGGAACCAGCAGGGAAGTCAGACGAAGCCAGGATCAGGAACCAGCAGGGAAGTCAGACGAAGCCAGGATCAGGAACCAGCAGGGAAGTCAGACGAAGCCAGGATCAGAACCAGAAGCAGCAGCAGTCTTAGAAGCATGTGCACACAGGAGGACCAAGCAAGGAACTGAAGTCACAGACCTCCTATATATGTGAGCCAGGCATCCAGCTCCTCCCAGTGGGAAGGAGGAGCCGCAGGGTGGGAGGCTACAAGAGACCTAGAAACCAAGATGGCCGCCAGCACATGTCAAACGAAGGAGACAGGAGAGAGGTAAGACCATGACATGTATACAGTAAAACCTTGTAATCCAAAGCGAATTTCCCCATAAGAAATGATGGAAACTCAAATGTTTCGTTCCACAGCCGTTTATTCATAGGTCTTTCAGTTTATAGTCCATATAAAGAGATTATAGCAATGTGATCGGTTGTGTAACCATAAAATGTCCATCCAAAAATGGAAGCCTCCACAAGGGGATAAGAAGCAAAATCCAGCAGGAGCTACAGAGTGTAAAAGAGAAGAGAGGAGCCTCTAAGTGTAGCAATACGTTGCTAAATGTTATGCCTTTATTGCCTCTCTTCTCTTTTATACTCAGTTGTGACATGACTAGGGTTGTCACCTTTTCTTCACATCAAACCCTAACACTTTAGCAGCACACAGCAATTTTTTTTATAGTATATATTATACATATATTTTGCGATCAAATAACATTTCCAATTACATGAAGTTAATAACAAGAGTCCCCCCTTTACATCAGAGTCCACAGAGTTCCCCTTTTACATCTGAACTCAGACTTCTCTTTCACTGCTGGGGGGGGGGGGGGCTCTGTAGACTCTGATGTAAGGGAGAACTCTGGGGACTCTAACATAAGGGATGCTCTGGGAACCTTGATTTAAGGGGGAACACAGAGAACTCTGATGTACGGAATGGACTCTGATGTAGGGGAGAACACTGTGGCCTCCAGGGTAAGGGGAACTCTGATGTTAGGGGGAACAAGAGAACCCTGATTTACCTTAGTGCACTCACTCAGAGGCAGGAGAGAGAAGGAGGGACTTCAGTCACATACAGGGATGGATTGTGAGCTCACTTACCCCTTGGCAGTCAGCACCCCTTGGCAGTCAGCACCTCTCATCAAGACGTATCTGAGGCTGCTGGACTTCAAAATTCTGGCGCCCACATTCCTTTTCTGAGGCACAGCGCTGGGGATTGGAGTGTGGGCAGACACAGAGGGGTAGGTGTAGGAGGAATAGGTGCAGATCAAGCTCTCCCGTCTGTGTGTCTGGGTTTCAGGCAGTCTGAAACCGGATGCATGATTCCAAACCTGAATTGTCCAGTTGAATCCCGGACAGGTGGCAACCCTAGACATGACGCTATTTGTATATCAAGTCAAAGTTTATAAAAAAAAGGTTGCTTGTCTTGCAAAATGCTCTCAAACCAAGGTTTTGCTGTATTGCCTCCTGGCCAATGACTTAGAAAAGTACCAAAGCCATTAGATCATCATGGCAGTCAGGTAAATCTGCTGATCGGTAATGCCATTTGCTTTCAGCATAGAATTCCTTTATTAGCAAAAAATACAAAACCGTCTTGTCTAATACGATTACCAAAAATCCTTGGAAGGTAATTGGAATTGTAAAGATCTTTTTATAACAAGCCTATGCTATTATTCAGTTTATGCACCTTGAAAATCCCTTTGTATAGTTCTTATGGTTTCTTTAATACAATGGATATCTTAGCAGAAATTAAAGTATATCAGGCTATTTACACCCAAGAATTCCCCTTTGTGTCAATTAGTTTTAGCTTAAAAATGAAAGCCAGTAGCTTCTTATCCTAATGAATGGATGGTTGGGCAGCCAGACAATCTCCATTGCCTGTTCCCTTCCTGCATGCTGAGCATGTAAACATCCCCAGTCATGTCTGCTTTTCATCACACGCTGAGCAAATATTCACAGGCCTGTCTACTAATGCCTGTCTGAAGATTCACAATCCTCAGTGCTGTATCCACTGGCTTCTGTGACAATGACCAAACATCCCCAGCTGTGTCGGCTATTTACTACGCTGAGCATCCAGCTAGTCTTGGTGGTCACCAGCGCCCTGCTAACCCATGCATATGAAAGGGAAAAACTATTTAAATCAATATTAATTTTGGAATTTAATTTATTTTTTAATACTGGATGGTTACCAAAAAGTTGATTTGTATGTAATGCATATCTCTAGAAACTGGATTTTCCTTGGATCGTCCCTTATACCAACAACCAATGCAATGTCAAATGATGGTGTCCAGGGCTTTTTTTCTCAGAGAATAGATGCAGGAACTCCAACCTTCACCCTTCGATTCTGTTCCTTACCCGCCCCTGAGCACCATCGCTTGGTTCCACCTCCTAATGACCTCCCAGTACCTGCCATTTTAGAGCATACAGATCTTTTTTTTACTAAATGATTTGCACATAATCTGTTAAAGGGGTTGTAAAGGTAAATTGTTTTTTACCTTAATGCATCCTATGCATTAAGGTAAAAAAACATCTGACAGCACCGGCTCCCCCCCCCCCCCCCCGAGCCACCGTTTTACTTACCTCGCCGTTCGAAAGTCCCGGGCGCGTGCTTGTCATCTTGCTCGGTTCCCAGCCTGGCCGCTGATTGGCTAGGCTGGGTGGATTGATAGCAGCGCAGCCATTGGGCTGGCGCTGCTGTCAATCACAGTGGATGATGCGGCGCGCCAGGGGCGGGGCCGAGTGATACAGTCGGCAGCTATGGACGCCGCTGTATCACGGGAGCGTGCTCGCAAAAGCCTTCCACCATGCGAGGAAGCTCGCATGAACGTGGAACGCTTTTGCGAGGAGGAGCCGAGACAGCCACCGAGGGACCCCAGAAGACAGGATTCGGGGCCACTCTGTGCAAAACGAGCTGCACAGTGGAAGTATAACATGTTTGTTAATTAAAAAAATATATATTTCTGCCTTTAGTGTTCCTTTAATGATAACAAGACAGTAAAATAGATTCCCTGCAGTTAGCAACACTAGACCCTACTAGGGTCGGACTAAAAACTCATGGGGCCCTGGGCAATAGGAGATCATGGGGCTCCCCTGTGTTTTAACCACTTGGTGGGACCCCTGGGATGGGAGCAGAGAGGGACCCCTGGGATGGGAGCAGAGAGGGACCCCTGTATACATCAGAGCCGAGGAGGAGGTTTCTCAGTGAGCTCTCTGTAGTGTGCAGACTCCGGAGTGAGAGGTACCAGTGTCGGCTGCCACAGAGAGGCGATCGCTGCATGTGGAAGCCCGGCCTCAGTGCTGGAACTTGTTCTGGCACTTGGCTCTGGAATAAGCACAGATTCCTTGGGACCTCTCATGGGGCCACCTACTGGCCCTGGGCCCTCGGGCAGTGCCTGAGTGCCCTAATGGTCAGTCCACCCCTGGAACCCTACCCCACCAACAGTAGACCCCCCCCAGCAATGATAGCCCTCACCCCAGCAAAAATAGATCTCCCACACAAAAATAGAAGACCTCCCCGCAAAAAAATACAACCCCAGCAACAACAGATGTCCCAGCAGACTGCATCAATAGACCCTCCAGGAGGCAGTAACAATAGATCTACCCGGCAACAATAGACCTCCACACAAAAACAGATCCCCACCAGTGACAAAAGATCCCCCAGCAGCAAGCATCAATGGACCCTCCAGCACACCTTGCCATTACATACATTCCTTGCTGGAGGTGCCAGAACTGCATTCCCCCACATTCCTGCTGAAAAAGAAGACATGATGGTGTCACACTATTGCAATAGATTCTCCCACTGTAAAGTAAACAAGTCATTTGACAGTAGAAAGTTAGGTTATGAATATATGCGATAAAGTTATGAACTTACGAGATAGTATGGAGAAACTAAAGTTAGCTTTTATCGGTCGGTGGAATGATGTGTCGCCTGCAGTTACATATCTCCTGCAGCCTACATACAACAGCTACCCCATCACCTTTATTTCCTCTAAAGGTTTAGGCAGGTAAGGCGTCCTTAGGCAAGTGCCTGCTCCATCTTCTGTCTGATATTCAATATTGCAGCTAAAGCATGCAAGAATCAATACATGTGCTAGTTTTAGATCTATCTGTGGTCTTCTACTGGAAGCTATTCCAGTAATTAATTTTGTACTTTAGTTATGGTTTGGCATACATGATGTGATATCTGCTACTGATCTCCCATTCTTGGCTTGTTTTCTGTCTAATGCTTTTAGTCAGCTGTGCTTACAACTGGATGCTGTGGTCTGTGACCGGTAGTTTGCCCTGATTTTTTGCTTGATTCTCCATCCTAATTTTTTCGACACCTATCCAGGTCTGAACAGGAGTACAGCTCTTCCTAATTATTTGTACTCAGCGTGTTTTGTGTGAGGATTTGTTGTCAGCAGCAAGGCAATTCATCCTGAGGACCTTGTGTTACTCCTTATCACCTGGGGTCAGGTCCATCTTAATGCAAGGGCACTCCTGGGCACTGCCCAGGGGCCCCAGGTGCATGGGGTCTCACAATAATCTTGAATTACATCATACTTGCCAACTGCCCCGGATTTGCTGGGACAGTCATGCTTTTTACGAAACTGTCCCAATATGGTCGTGTCCCGGGAAGCATCTCAGAACCTAAACTGTGCCCTTCTGATCCCAGTATTGTGCCCTCCTGAACCCCCCAGTACTGTGTCCTTCTGCATCCCCCCCCTTGTGCTGTGCCCTTTGTGTTGACTAGTCTTTGATTTATGGAATGTTTTCCTTTTGTAAAATCGATTTTATTGAAAGTACTAATGAATTCTATCAACTATTTATACGTTATTTCTTTGAAAGTAGGTGTGTAAATTGGGGCAAGCTGGTAAGGGCCCCATTGCATTACTTTGCCCAGGGGCCCTTGATGCTATTAAGACGGCCCTGCCATGAGTTCAGATGAAGACCACATACCTAGCTTCCCTCTCACTGGCTGTTTGTTTATTCTGGATCAAGGAAAATACTAATGCCAGAAACATGCATTTTCAAAAGGGTTTTAGTAAAAGCTTCCAATTACATTTCTCCATTTTCTAAATCTGATATATTGTACATGCTTGCTGTGCATCCTTTATTTACTGTATCTGTGTGTTTTTTTCTGTTTTACTAGGTTATTATAGTTCAATACTTTTCTTTCTGATTTGGTTGCCATTGATCTGTATACAAAAGAACACTTGTGTAGACAGAAAAATGAATGCAGGAATTTCTCTGAACTTACTTTAACTACTGCTGACAGCAAAATTGGAGGGCATCAATAGATATGCCCACCATAGGATATTGATTCTATAATTCTCTTGCAGACCACACTAACATTTTTTTCTACATCAATAGCTTCACCCCAGAATCCAAAAGGTAATCTTCACACTTGTTCCAATAAAAAAGAAGAATGTTAAAGCAAAAAAATAATTTCCCCCCCACACAAAATTGCAACTGTGATGTTGCTTAGGACATCAAGCCAAGGCATCTGTATTCATAGACATCACAGTGTACAAAATGCACAATTGACAAACACTGCTTTCCACGCATAGATTCAATACATAGCTGCAAGCCAAGTGTTTCCAACAGTGCTTTACAATTTGCTAGTTCGAAATCAAAGAATTCACCTTCTTTCTCTAAAATACAAATATTTGTTACCGAGTCTTTGTGTTTTATGAAACTCCGTTGTTACACGGATTCTGCCAACACAAGTAGTAATTTGTCTATGTTGAGGGAAATACATAGGCTACCATTGCCAGACATCCTTCTGAAAATACTAGTCTCTTTCTGGCTTGGGTTTGGGACACTGACAGAACAAGCATATAGATTAGGAAAGTCAGAATCAAGTCAAAACCTGAAATCCGCATACTTGTCAAGTGACAAGTGCCAAAGCCAGTGCATATTTATGAAAGCCAATGAAGAAGTATTTTCAGGTTAGGCCTTGGAATCTCCAACAGCGATATTCTCTAGCCTACATTTCAGACGTACTGCCCCTCTGGTAGTTTGGGGTTTCCCCATCCACCATCGCATGTTACAGCTCTTCCTGATACTTTTTCCATAATGTAAAATAAATAAAAAATCCATAATGGAGAATGGGAATTTCTGATAGTGGCCAGGACCTCTTGCGGTGCCTTCCAACTTCTGAGCACATCACAGTAGCAAAATATAAAGTTGCTTACATTCTAAAGACCCATACTCCAAAAATGGGAATAATGGCAGGGCCAAAATATTTGTCATAGTTATAAACTCAGGAGATGGGAGACATGGCATGTTTATAAGGCAGCAAGTGTCAGACATTCAATGAACTTTGTCCCCAGACTCGCAAACTAAAGTGTCGGGCTCAAAGGAAGTTAGGCCTCATTCACACGAGGCGGACTCTGTTGCTACGGAGTCCGCCTGCTCCCGCTAGCTCAGCGAGAGATCAGTGCGCATATCTCCGCTGAGCCGACGGATGACTGAGCGGGGAGGGGCTTGTTGGGCACCGCTGTCTCCTATGGAGCGATCTGATGAAAACGGACAGCATATCCGTTTTCATCGGATCTTACCCGATCCGATCCACCATGGACGGATGGGGACGTGCCCCCATACGTCTGTTTTTAGTGGATCGGATAGGGTCGGATGTCAGCGGACATGTCTCCGCTGACATCCAGCGCTCCATAGGGATGCATGGAGCAGCCGTTCAGGTCAAAACTGACAGGCGGACCCGAACGGTCCGTCCATGTGAATGAGGCCTTAAACTAAATGAGATAGTAAATATTTCATAAAAATGCAGGATGAGAACAATGTATGACTCCATATTTACCTCCTGTATTAGCTCACTCTTTTAAAGTGGTACTAAAGGTTCATTAAAAAAAAAAAAAAAAATGTGGCCAAGAACATCCTCTTCTGGGGTCCCGTGGCGGCTCTCTGAGCTCCTCCCCACAATAGCTAGCCCCCTCTGGGAAGCTCTCTCCTGAGGGGGTTACCTTTGCAGGCGTGATCCTGCGTCATACACTCGGCGTCCATAGATACCGAGTGCATGACTCGGTCCCGCCCCCGCCAGCTGCATCATTGGATTTGATTGACAGCATGGGCCAATGACTGCGCTGCCATCAATCTATCCAATGAACGCCGAGACTCCATGGAGAAGAGGATGCCGGGGACGCGCCGAGCAGATGAACTGGCTCAGGTAAGTAAAACGGGGGTGTTGGGTGGCCCATGATTGCCAGGCGTTTTTTTCACCTTAATGCATAGGATGCATTAAGGTGAAAAAACACAAACCTTTACCTTTAAGTATTGCAATCTTTCAATCACCGTCAGCATTAAAAGGAAGCTGCACAAAATCATATGACAGGAGGTAGAAATCCTACCAACTATAACCCCTACTTTGTTTTTACAATAAACTAAAAAGTGAAGAAAGAACAACAGACTTTACTGAGATGACGCATACAAATTATTTAAAAATAAATATTTTTGGATTATTTGTGCCTTTTAAAACTATGAGTAAAAACTATTTATATTATGCCATGGTTCAATGTTAAAGTCTCAGATTTGATAAGAAAGGCATTTCCAACATATGCAAAAATCACATAACTTGTTTTGCGATTTTAGATCAGCGAGGTCAATGCGTTTTCATGTATAGGGTCTTCAGGACCATATCTTGGGATCCGAACAAAAGAGTGGAAACGGGCTAAATACGAGTACAAATCACACTCTCAAAATAACATTATATTATATAAATAATAATATCACCATTTGCATATGTCTCCCCCTACCAAAACTACCCCCAGGGGTGTGTTCTGTCCCTCCATGCCTCCTGTACTTGGTACACTAGCATTGCTACAATTTTGGTAGATGGAGACATGTACAAATGGTGATGTTAATATTTATGCAATATAATGTTATTTAGAGATGGTAATTTGTATTCTTATTTAGCCAGGTTCAACTCTGGATTGGATTCCAAGATAGCGACCTAAAGAAGCTATACATGACAAACGTATTGACCCCATGGATCTAAAAACGCAATACAAGTTATGTGATGTATGCATATGTTGGAAATTTCCCTTTAATATAAAATTGGAGACATTAACATGAACCGCATTGATTTTGAGTCGATATTTTTTTAAGAGCAAGAACAATAAATATAAAAAGATTTATTTTGAATTATTTGTATGTGTCATCTCATATACCTTTCTTATAAAAGACTACAAACTATGGCAAAATATAAATATATTACTTTTACTAAAATTTGTAAAAGGCAAGAATAATCTATAAATATTTATTTTTTAAACAATTTCTATGTGTCATCTCATATGTACCAGGTAAAGTCCATTATTCTTTCTTCACTCTTCGGTTTACTTTATGAGGCTGTTGTACAAATGGAGGTGAGCTTATCTACTAGACTCTGTTTTTACATTGAGAGGTAGAACAATTTATGAAGTTTGGTGCAAGAGAATTCTTCTGTTTCTAGTTTTATGTCCAATGGCCTAAAATAGAATGTTATGAATTATCCTGGGGCATCAAGAAATATAGGAGTGTTAGATCCTGAACATACTATTGCCAGTGGCATCTACTGATTGTTTGTATAGTAGAAACCTGCTTGGTGAAGCTTATGAGCACCATCTGCCTTTTTGTAAATGGCTGTGACCTGAAGCTAATCTAAAAAGCTTGCAAGTTACTAAAGCATTCCGAAAAGTAGTCCTCAACAGATGGCGTCATTTTATTTATTTATTTTTTACTTTAACCTATGCAGATTTAATATACATGGGCCTGTGGTGTCACTCAGGAACACAGGCAAAAGCTTGCAAACCATTTTCCAAAACTGAAACAGAATTTGAGTAGTTGATTATATATTTAAAGTGTAAAGCCTCGTACACACGATCGGACTTCCATCAGACTTTTCCATTTTGGTCCGAAGGGCATTGGCCGTGAAATTGTTCTGCATACACACGGCAGAACATTTTCAGCCAATATTCACCAAACCACATGGTTTTTCTGCTCTTTATCGCCACCCTTTGGGCAACTTCTGCTATTGTTGTCTGGTGCTTAACATTGGTTCAGAGCATGTGTGTTTGTACTTTGGATTTTAGTTGGACAGATTTGTGTAACACATGAATGAATGAATGACTTGTATAGCGCAACTCAAGATTGGATAATCCGACGTAATAGATTTATTGCCAGACAGTTGGTGAGCATGAACAGCCAACATTTGTTGTCGTTAATTCCGCCAACAATTGTCACACACAGTCGGATTATTCGACACAACACGTCCATCAGACAATTATTGACGTAAAATTGGATCGTGTGTACGGGCCTTTATAGTGACTGCACGAAACAGTCATGACAAAAAAATGTCACTAATAGGCTTGTTGGTTTCACTTTATAACGACGGACGAATATAAAGATTCCGTCACATTAGTGGCCTCCGAGAACTGTGGTGGAGTAACGGGTAAATTAAAGACCCGTTTCCTCCTTTCCTCCCCTCCAGACCGCTTCTCCTGGCTTCCTCCCTCACCCGGTCTTGACCCACATATACAACCTCCATACGCCGCAACACCCTAAGACACCCTCCCTAGGCTTCCCGACACCCAATTCCTCTACTCCTGGCCCTTCCACACTCATCCTTAACGTGGCCCCCCCACATTCCGGGCTCTCGCGCCCAAACCTTGAATGTCAGACCTATTCTCTCAATGCTTATACCTGCCTCCTATGATAGGCAGCTGGTAAATTATCACCATGCTGTTTCCTTCTGGTTGATATTCCCACTGACATGTAAAAATGCTGTGTTCTATTGACTTTGTATACTCACATGACCGTATGTACATAGCGTCTGCATCCGTAAATTTGCATTTCATTGATATGTTGCATTGCATTATGTCATGGTTATGCAATAAAGTCTGGCAGCTTACCTGTCTCATGTGTCCATTAGAGGCCTGACCCTCTTTCTGGCTGTCTTATCACCTTCCTCCCTGTATGGCCCCACCCAGGCCATCCTAGGAAGTCATTATGAACTGTTGCACTACAGGTCTGCAGGGCTGTTCTAACTGTCGGGTCACCTGTGGCCAGGTGACAAGTGCACCCCGTTGGGGTCAGGGATGCACCACAGGGTAGTGAACCCTATAGACGACTGCTGCTATCAGAGAGGAAGCGTGAGCCCAAGATTCCCCAGGGCGCGGAGTCTAAGACCCAGCTTTGTGTTCACCAGAGCCTCTGGTGGTGAGGATGGCCTTTGCTGCAGCTGGATCCAGGTCGCGACCCCTGGGGTCCCCAAGGTCACGCTCCGCAGGGAGAGAGGGGAAGCAGCAACTAGGACAAGCGATAGTGATGGGTAAGCCGAGGTCGGGGCAACTGGCAGACAAGGGTAAACAAGGAACAGGCCAAGGGTCAGGGAAACAGGCAAACAGGAGAAGTCAGACGAGCCAAGGTCGGTACACAGGAAGGTAAACATAACACACTGCAGACAGGAACAAGCTACAAACAAAGGTTGAACAGCCCTGCAGACCTGTAGTGCAACAGTTAATATAGACTTCCTGGGATGGCCTGGGTGGGGCCATACAGGGAGGAAGGTGATAAAAGACAGCCATAAAGAGGATCAGGCCTCTAATGGACACATGAGACAGGTAAGCTGCCAGACTTTATTGCATAACCATGACACATTATTTGTTATGTTCTACATACTTTCCAATAAAAACTGTTGGAAAAAAAGAATGTCACTAAGATTCCATAACATGGGATTTTCCAAAAAAATTTATTGTACCCAATGAGAGAAAATATCTGGAGAGGGATATTGCCTATATTTAATAGCTGTATATATTTTACGTTAGTAAAATCCTTATTTCAGGGTTGGGCAAAGCTGGAATATTACCTCTCTATATTAATGTTTTTATTAATTAACCATTTAGACCCAAGCACAGAAAACAAGCACTGCCGGATGACTGTACTTTGTGTCCAATTATACATGTTCTTGTTCTTTTGATGTATGTTGTTTTTACTTGTCCGATTATGATGTAGCACAGGCCGGAATATGTAATCCCTCCCTCTAATGGATAGGGGGTTGAGGGTATTAAACTGTGACATAGAGAGTCTGACAGATAGCGATGATTTAGGCCTTACTGGATTTTACTGATAATACATTTTTCTTGAAGGATCTGTAACCAGTACTGGATTTTTCTATCGTTACTCTGTAATATATATTGGAAGTAGCCCAACTACAATCACACAGCCTGTAGACAATTGACATAATGAATAACATTTTGATAGAAGAACATCCTTGTTACAACTTAAATCAAAACAAATGTGGCATAGCGCTAGATCTACTGTTAAGATTAGATCAATATCACACCAATCATACACAGAACATATATTGTGCATAAAGCAATCAATGTGTGCACAAAGGTCACAAATGCATCAGTCTCTTTGTCTCTTGTTTTGTATAACTTAATGTGCTATTTATACTCTTGCACCCAACATATCCTCTCTTACACTCCTCCACCTTAAGTGCTCCACCAACACCATTTGTGCTCTCACTTGGTGTATATATAACCTACAAAAATGTAAGGTCATGAACAGCTCAAGTCCCCTTTAAATGCAATCCTTTACATTTCAGCAGATTAAGGTACAAGTCCCCTTAAAATGGAATCACATATGTCCAGCAGATTATAGCACCAGCATATGCATCGAAACGATCTCCTAAGTCACGTGTCTTTGAGACGAAACACATAGGGGCAGGGCAATTTGGATGACGTTATCAGGCATGGCAAGTCCTGGAATATGGTTTTTAATAAAGCCAGTCAGACGTAAGAACGTCAGGGTATTTACTTTTAAATGCTTGTATATCGATGAGCATTTAATGAATAATATGCTAGAAAGGAGGAGCAGGAGTGGTCTAATTTACTGGATATACAGTACTCCATTTAAAGAGAATGGATACTGGAATGCACCGAGCACATGCTGGTGCTATAATCCGCTGAACACAGTATCTGATTCCATTTAAAGGGGCCTGGAGCCTTAATCTACTGGATATAAAGGATTCTATCTAAAGAGGACTTGAGCAGATTCTCAAAGGAGTTACGCCGGCGTATCTCCAGATACGCCGTCGTAACTCTGATGTGAGGCGTCGTATCTATGCGCCTGATTCTTAGAATCAGTTACGCATAGATTTGTCTTAGATCCGACCGGCGTAAGTCTCTTACGCCGTCGTATCTAAGTTGCATATTTACGCTGGCCGCTATGATAATGAGCTCGATACGCTGTTTCTCAAACGTACGTGCGCCGGCGCATATTTTTACGTTGTTTATGTAAGGCTTTTTTGGGCGCGAAGTTACCCCTGCTCTATGAGGCGTACCAATGTTAGGTATGGACGTCGGAATAGCGTAAAATTTTTCACGTTTTATGTCGTTTGCGTAAGTAGTCCGTGAATGGGGCTGTGCGTAAGTTACGTTCACGTCGAAAGCATTGAGTCTTTGCGGCGTAATTTGGAACATGCGCACTGGGATTTGTCCACGGATGGCGCATGCGCCGTTCGTTAAAAGCATCAATTACGTGGGGTCACGATTAATTTACATAAAACACGCCCACCACTTCCACATTTGAATTAGGCGGGCTTACGCCGGCCCAGTTACACTACGCCGGCGTAACTTAAAACACAAGTTCTTTGAGAATACGGGACCTGCCACTCTAAGTTACGGCGGCGTAGTGTATCTGAGATGCGCTACGCCCGCCTAAAGATAGGCAAATCTACGTGAATCTGGGCCATAGGGTGCAAGAGTATAAATAGCACATTACGTTATATAAAGCAAAAGGCATTGAGACTGATGCACTTTTTTCACATGTGATTGACTTTCACACATATAAATTGCTTTATGCATGATACAATCTGTGTAAGATTGGTTTGATATTGATCTAATATTTGATATATAATGTTACATCACTTTTGTTTTGATTTAATTTTTTTAAAGACATATTGTAGGGTTATAAGATCTGAGCAGCTTTTTCCACAGAAATTAACCTTTCAGTACAAAATAATAGCAGTGCAAAGATGTATTATTCACATCCTTGTAAGAACCAATTTTAGTGTACCAGATTCCGACCAGATAAATAGTCTGCCTGAAAGCCATTGGTTACAGTGTAATTTTAGATAAAACAGATTTTGCAATAAAAAAGGTCTAGATTTATCGGGATGATACAAACCAAAAGCAAATTTAGCATGACTCTAGGCAGTCTTCGCC
The DNA here is from genome assembly GCF_905171775.1 of Rana temporaria. Classification (NCBI taxonomy): domain Eukaryota; kingdom Metazoa; phylum Chordata; class Amphibia; order Anura; family Ranidae; genus Rana; species Rana temporaria. The sequence continues at coordinate 27,233,041 of NC_053500.1, read as the reverse complement.
TACCTAAAACCCTAAACTGCCAGTAGATACTTAGGGCACCTATTACTCCTGACCACTAAAGCAAAGCTTCAGGGCACCCCCAAAGGGTGCAGAGCAGAACATTCCATTTGGCCTAAACATCACTATTCTCACTCCTTTTTTATATTAAAGGCTTTAATGTGTAGTTCCCTTGCATGTGGAGCAGTTTTTAGCGTGAATGCCTCCTCCTTTCTTGGCACGTCATTCGCAGCTTCAGAGGAGTCAATCTGCCATTGCAAATCACTTTATGTTGAAACTATGAAGTTCAAAATGCCAGCAGGAATAGAAACTCACGTTGACAGTTCAGCTTTTCTAACTTCAGGTATACTACCCTGGTGCGTGACTTTTACATTTGTGTTTAAAGAATCATTTTTAAAAAAAAAGAGAGAGAGAGAGAAAAATAGAAAAAAAAAATGAAGTACCAGTACAATGGCATTTTTTTTTTAAATTCAAAATAAAGCAATGGCCAGTGTATCCTCATAGTAGGAAAAAGAAAATCCCATTTAGGATGGCTGCCTGGTTATGGGTTTAGTCCTGGGCAAGCGGTTCTACCTGTATTGTGGGTTGATAGGAATTTCTGTGGACTACTTAACCATAGTGATCCTTCTTCTAATTTACCATAGCCCCAATTTATTTTTTACTTGGGGCCCCTAAAAAGGCATTGAAGCAAGTAAAAACAGTTCCAAAACATCCTGTATTGGACAAGTGTGTCGCTTGAAAACTCAGTTAGTAGAATACTAAAGCATAAACAATACTATACAACATTTTTGAAGAATAACATAGTTCTGATATGGGAGTTTCAACTGTTCTTTTAGCTTTTTGGATCAAGCTGAACTCTACAATGCTTCAGGGCTGTCTTAATGAGAGGGCACATCTAGGTACTGCCCAGGGGCCCCTTGCACTTTTCCCAAAGCAGCTGGTCCTTGAGCCCACGCTGCCCCGAAATTGGGGGCCCCATGATGGCACTAAGAGTGATGGAAACACAGGGGAGGCAGACTGGCAGCGGTGCACCGTGCTGTGCAGAATGTACCTATTATTTCAGAGCCAGCAGGGAGGGGCAGGGCTGGAGCGCCAGTGATGCTCTGACCCCGCCCCATGCAGCTTGAATGCTTGGGATTTAAAGAAAGGGATGTAGAGAGGCCACAGTGTAGGGGGTATCAGGGATGTAGTGGAGTCACAATACAAGGAGTATCTTATGGTATATGGTTACAATGCTGGGGGGAATATCTAGGGTGTAGAGGTGTCAGAGTGTTGGGGGATATATAGGGTGTAGAGGGGTCAGAGTTCTGGGGGGATATATGGGGTGCAGAGGGGTCAGAGTGCTGGGGAGATATCTGGGATGTAGAAGGGTCAGAATGCTGGGAGAATATCTGGGATGTAGAGGGGTCAAAGTGCTGGGGAGAAATCTGGGGTATAGAAAAGTCAGAGTGCTGGGGGGATATCTGGTATGTAGAGGGGTCAGAGTGCTGGGGGGATATCTGGGGTATAGAAAAGTCAGAGTGCTGGGGGGATATCTGGGGTGTAGAGGGGTCAGAGTGCTGGGGGGATATCTGGGGTGTAGAGGGGTCAGAGTGCTGGGGGGATATCTGGGTTGTAGAGGGGTCAGAGTGCTAGGGGGATATCTGGGGTGTAGAAGGGTCAGATTGCTGGGGGGATATCTGGGATGTAGAAGGGTCAGAATGCCGGGGGGGTATTTGGGTTGTAGAGTGGTCAGAGTGCTGGGGGGATATCTGGGGTGTAGAGGGGTCAGAGTGCTGGGGGGATATCTGGTATGTAGAGGGGTCAGAGTGCTGGGGGGATATCTGGGGTATAGAAAAGTCAGAGTGCTGGGGGGATATCTGGGGTGTAGAGGGGTCAGAGTGCTGGGGGGATATCTGGGGTGTAGAGGGGTCAGAGTGCTGGGGGGATATCTGGGTTGTAGAGGGGTCAGAGTGCTAGGGGGATATCTGGGGTGTAGAAGGGTCAGATTGCTGGGGGGATATCTGGGATGTAGAAGGGTCAGAATGCCGGGGGGGTATTTGGGTTGTAGAGTGGTCAGAGTGCTGGGGGGATATCTGGGGTGTAGAGGGGTCAGAGTGCTGAGGGGATATCTGGGGCATAGAGGGGCCATAGTGCTGGGGAGGCATCAATCTAGAAGATATATTATATGCACAGGACAGCTTTGTTACTTTTATGCATGTAGTATTTTCCCACTGTTTCTTTGATGTAGTTAATGTGGAGCTCCACACAAAAGGGGAAGCTCTGCTTGTCTGCCTCCTGCCTACTTGATGTCTGTTTACCTGCACTGTCTCCATTGTAGGGGCCCCAGAGCATTACTTTGCCCCGGGGCCCATGATGCTATTAAGACGGCCCTGCAATGCTTAGCCTGGTTTGGTGATTTATAGAAATATAGGTTGTCTGATCCGGTTTTCAAACCCAAATCCCCTGAATGAACCTTCCTATTTATGGCTGGAGATGTGCCGGATGTGTGCATCTATGGTAAAGCAGAGGTTATGCTACATTTAAACAATACTGGAGACCGGAAAGTTAGTTAGTTAGTTTCCAAACACTGTTGGTGACCTTGGTAAACGGTGTGAGCTTTGGCTCTGTCTATTCAGTCTCTGGTGTATTCTTTCCTGGAGGCATGGAACATCTGCAGAGCTTTATGTTTGCTTTTACTGTCACAATCTCCTAGCACTGCAGACACCAAGATGTAGAGTTAACTCATAAGTCTAGCCTAGGAGCACTGTGCTTTTGTCACTGTGAATTTCCATCTTTATGGTCTGAGTATGTAATGGGCAGTAATCTGGCCTCTTTAGCTGCATTTGTGTTTTATTGTGTGTGGAGGATGAATTTAACGCATGCTGATCGCTCTCTAAAGTTTAGTATACAGAGAACAAGTCTCAGACCATTTCATTCACAATACTCTTACCAGACGCTCTATCAAACATACAAGGAGGAATAAGCATCAGGATTATCCTGGCAGGGAACAACAAAGCGCAGTTTAGAGACTTTACAGACCTTCTTGCACTTATTCAGGCAAAACAATGTCATGTAAACTGCCCTATTTGTGTATAGAATGCACAGGTTTGGTATTATAATATTCTACAGCACTGCCAATGTTGGGAGACTGAAAAGCCTGTCTGTTTATCCTATAACTATGAGTGCAGAATTCAGAAGCTTTGTGGACAGTGTCATGTACCAGCTGAGGTTACATAAAAACAGTTTGAGACCTTTGTTGGAGCCAATTGGTCTGTGTATGGGTCATATTTGACTTCAAGCCTAAAAAGGTATCATTTAGACTTGCAAAACTGGGGTTTGGCAAATTGACATATGTAAGATGGCAGCTCTCAACGCACTGCAGGAGCAAACTGAGCCCTGTTTAGGCACGTGTCTAGATCTGAACCTGGGACCTATGTGGGGTCTGGCTGTAGCTCTTCTTGCTGTGCCACCTGAGGTGCTGGACAGCTCCCTGTCTGATCCCTTGACTAATTTTGCCTTGGATCTTGTTTCTAATTACCCTTGAACTCTTTGCTCCTCCCATGAACTTCCTGATTTAAGCCATGTCTCTGCACTTCCTGTTTGCCAGATTATTATGCTCTCTCCAGCTGAAATCTTGCTCTTTGCATACCTGCTGCTGTCTTTAGCTACCATTTGTTATTTACCTTTGGCTTGTTCACTGACTACACTCACATCTGATCCTATCCAGCTACTACTCCAGGGGTGTCAAACTCAAATTTGTCATGGGCCGCATCAGCATTATGACTGCGCTCAAAAGGACCGATTGAATCTGTAAGATTAGATGTCCAGAGCATCCCCCTCCCCATATATTAGATGTCAAGAGCCACCCCACCATCAGAAGTTGAGTCCCCCGCTCTCCCTTACATCACAGTGCACCCTCCTTTCCTTATGCTACTGCTGAAACTAAGCTGGATGCATTGCTTGAAAGCAGAATGTAAGGGTCTGGGGGAAGACCAAAAGGAGGGCTGGAGGTGTGAGGGCCACACACATGAAATGACCTAGAGGGCCGGATTCGGCCCGCGGGCCTTGTGTTTGACATCTGTGTACTACTCGTTATTAACCTTTTTGGCTTGTTCATTGACCATACTTCTGCTTGTTCCTCATCTGCCCCTGATAGCTCTTTCCCTGCTTGGCAATCCAGAGGACCACAGATTGGCATTAGCATGCAGTGAAACTCACCTCCACCATTAGGAGCTCTGGGGAAGACCAGCTTGTGCTTAGACCCTGCACCTTAGGTGAGCCTGTGTCATCTGGTATGGGGATCTGCTTGTACTGTATATTTCCAGCGTATTACTCGTGAACCTCTCTAATGCTATAATCACTGGCCTCAAAGCCTGGTCCTAGACTGTGACAACATGTTTGTTTAACTTAATAGATATAAGCAATGGGCCTCGAGAATCGAGATTCATACAGAACCAGTCAAATTTGCAGTACAAATAACCGAATATCTAGAATTTCGTTGGTCCCCTACATCTTCCACATCTTGCTCCTGTCCTGTCACAGGGTCCCAATTTTTTTCCTACTGAATAAAAAGTGCAGTATATGGACATACTGTCAGTTTAATATATATTGGATCCCTATTGGCACCTTCAGTATATAGCCTGGGTGGTAGGTGGTGGGCTTTATTAGTGAATTGGAATGGTGTGCACCTTTCTCAGTAAATTTTTAAAGGCCAGTAAAATACAAATATTGGACCCAGCAAAATGGGTCACGGGGCTTGCCAATCAGATTTATTAAATCTGCCAATCTATATTTCTCCACGTTAAGGTCATGTTGGAGTAATATGCAATGTTACGAAAATGTACAATGACGTCCAGCAGTAAAGACATATCTGGTGGGTATATTGTCCTCTATTACTGGACAACACTGGATTTTGGCAAACAAATAATTGTACCAGAAACTCATTAACCCCCTAATCTTTGCTCACACATTATTTTATTTTTTCTAAGTCCCTTCTCAGTGAGCAGCATTTACTTGATTAACCCATGTACAGAGGAGACAGACGACGCAGTCAGAAGCAGGTGCAGCTCAGCGCTTGGAATATTGCTAATTTTGGAGTCTGTTTGGGGAACAGATGCAAGATTTGGCAGACGAACCCGGCTGCAGACTAACTAGCTTCATGTAGGGATGAGAGATCTGAGAGAAGCAGTTTGAACTAATACACCAACAAGTTTCAAGCTTCTCTCTTCCTTGCCCTGGGCTGCCCTCTCTTGGCAGAGGCACCACCACCTCTGCTATAAAGACAGCTGGCCTGAGATATAAGCATGCCAGGCTGTAATCACACACTGTCACCCTGGAAGGGGATACAACCGATGAATCCTTCAACCACTGAAATGGATTATATAAGAAACAGAAACACTTATCTGGCATCACTGGTAAGAACGGTGTTATGAGGAATATATATATATATATATATATATATATATATATATATATATATATATATATATATATATATATATATATATATAGGCAGGGCAAGGCCTTGCCACTGTGTAAAATGGCAGTTTAGGCCAGAATTTGATAAAACAGGCACACTAATGGTGCAGTTGTAGGTTGGGCTCATATTAGAGCCAGGATTAGGCCATGCTTGTCAGTTTTTTAGGTGGACCTGAACGGACGCTCCATGCAGGTCTATGGAGCGACGGATGTCAGCTGAGATCCACTCCGCTGATTCCAGACGGATTGAACCCTATTTTCCATCCGGCTGGCGGATTGGATGAAAAGGGACAGGCGGATCCGTTTTCATTCAATCCCCCATAGAGGAGAGCGGAGCTCTGACAGGTCTATCCCTGCCCAGTGAGCAGAGACGGACCTGTCATCCGCTGGCTCAGCAGGGATCAACTGAGAGATCCCTGCTGAGCAAGCAGAATCTGTGAAAATAGACGTGTGTGTGTGTGAAAGGGGCCCTAGAGTTCAGGGCTCGGGTGTGTTTCCAAGGGAGAAGAGAGGTGCATGTCTGCACCGTGCTGTCCAGGACAGGACAAACAAACAGAGGCCTGAGCCTGGGTGAAGGACATAGCAGCAGGGAACTACAGGTAAAGAGATACAGCTTCTATGCATGAGCATTGTGATGCTTGTTTAATGGTCAGGAGAACCAAGGCATGAGCAGCAGAATTACCAAGGGGAATGAGCATGAGGCTGAAGTATTTTTATGTTGCAAGTTTCATGATGAAACCATCTGTGTTGACAACTGATGTCTTTTGTGGAACTTTTCTTTGCAGTTTTTAAATAAAAGTGGGCAGAAAAAGCCCTAAACGCACATTTAATGTAGATTGGACTCACTGTTTTGCTCTACAATTGAATGAAATAAACCCCAACTTGTCACTATACAGCAGTGGTCTCCAAACTGCGGCCCAGGGGCCGGATGCGGACCTTTGCTTGCTTTCATCTGGCCCTTGGGGAACTATTTCATTCACTGACACCAAGGTACACAGTAATTTATAATGACACCAACACCCATTGACGGGGCATAATTCCTACCAAAGACACCAAAGATAGGGAACAGTTCCACTCAAATGACATCAACAATGGGGCCCAATGACGGGGCACAATTCATACAAAAGACACCAACGATGGGGCACAATTCCTCCCAATGACATAAAAAATGGGGCCCAATGATGGGGCACAATTCCTACCAAAGACATCAATGATTTGGGCATAATTCCTCCCAATGACACAAGTGATGGGGCACAATTCCCATCACTGACACCGAAGATGGGGCATGGTTCACTCCGACTGATGCTGGGACCTTTTTCTACTCCCGATGGCCACAGTCTGGCCCCCCTAAAGCCTGATGAACTTTAAAGTGGCCCTGTGCTTAGAAAGTTTGGAGACCCCTGCTATACAGTATATTACGGTATAAAAAGAGAGAACATTTTAAACCAGGGTATGCTTGAACAGGCTCAGGTTAGGTAGACATCATACAGCAAAGGTTATAAATTTGCCTATGTATTGGGGGGGGTATGTTATATACAATATGAAGAGATGCAACCTGCAATGCTACTGCAGATTCTGAAGTGCAGGTGAAATCGCTGGTTTCAGATATCTAGCACAGAGGGGTATAAAGGTATAAAGCTCACCTCCCAGGTAAGGGACATCTCTATTCTTGTAAATAACGCCTCTATCTCATTCAGCTTCACACAGTGCTCATTTCTTTTGAAGCTTTGGTGTCATTAATCAATGTTATCAGCAGGTTATGACTGAAAATAATGAGCTTTCTATTTAACTCTATGGAATCTGCCTGGTCGCTCCAGGAGAATCCATTAAAAAGGACATTTACAAAGCAGCATATTGCAGTCCTCCCGCCTCCAGCACAGGGGAAGCACTTTACTTTAAAATGCCATTTCCCTAACCCAATAACACACATTGCCCTGCGATGAGCGATTTATCAAATATAGAGTCAATGAATTGTTAAAGCAATTTTTCGGTTTCTGCTTTATTCACCCACATTTTAGATCTTCCATGTCATAAAATCAGAATAGACCTCATTTACTGTATATAAAAGATACGCTTTCAAATTATTTTTGTATAACACTTATAATTCAGAAGTGTAACTTATGAAGATAAGTCATCATCTTTGTCATGTAATTAGTTTGAAGGAATGTCACTCTTCAGATAAAAGACCAAAATATTTGAAATACAAGCTCATTCAAAACCTCCTTTACACAATTTCCATTACTAACACACAGAATATATTATGTCAAAACACTTTAGAAAGAAAGAACCCGGGTTCGAGCATAAAAGCTACTGGACGTGTCATCTAAGGTAGCCCCAAATTCTGCTGGTCTCATCCCCTGTATTAAAGGAGAAATCCAGCCTGAGCTTTTTAGGCTGGGCTTCTCCTCTGGGTCACAGGAGTGCAATTCGTTTTGCACTCATGTGACCCATTTTCAGCAGAGAGCGGTCTAAAGTCCACTCTCTGCTGACGTCACTGCCATCAGTCGGGGCAGCGCATTATCACGACTTCCAAGTCGGGGCCAGTGCGTAATCATGACTTCCCAAGTCGGGATCTGCCAGTTGCCCTGATTGATTGATTGATTGATTGATTTATTGGATTTGTAATGCGCCAAATACTGACCCGTCAGGGAAGCGTCTAAGCGCAGAAGACATACCTGTAAATAGATAAATCAAGTCAGGGAAAGAAAATAGAAGGAAAAGAAAAAAGGAGAGCACAAAAAAGCAAACTACCAAGGAACAACAGGGAAAACTAACGTGACTCAGCCTGCTTTTCCCTCAAAAAACCAAGTTTTTATCCTTTTACGAAAGGCCATAATGGAGGGGAGAGACCGGATAGAAACAGGGAGACTATTCCATAGGGCCGTTGCTCTCACAGAAAAGCGTCTACCCCCGAAGGTAAGCAGGCGAGCAGATGGACAAGTGACGAGACCAGCTGTAAGTGATCTAAGTCCTCGTGCAGGGGTGTATCGCGTTATCAAGGAATTCAGGTATTGTGGGCCCGTCCCATGATAAGCGCGATAGGCGAGACAGAGAGCCTTAAACTCAATGCGATCTACCACAGTGAGCCAGTGCAGTGATCGCAGGGTAGGGGTAATATGCTCCCGCCTATTTAAGCCGGAGATTAGTCTAGCGGCCTGGTTCTGGACGAGCTGGATTTTCCTCAGCCACTTTAGAGGCATACCCAAATACACAATATTGTTGAAGTCAATCCGGGAGTTGACGAGAGATTGAACCAAGACTTTCCGGTGGTACTGAGAAAACAAATTTTTGACCTTTCTCAAACACCTGATGTAATACAGTGCATTGTGGATACATTGATTGACTTGGGGTATCCAATTCAGATTACAGTCAAAAATTGTCCCCAGGACGCGGACTTGATTCACTGGAACCGGACACGGCCCAAGGCTCGTAGGCCAGTTTCCCAAAAAGACAGCTGGATCAATACGTCCAGAGATGAGAATTTCTGTCTTTTTAGCATTTAGACTAAGGGAGTTGCGATCCATCCATTGTTTGATGTCTAATAGACAGGAAGCAAGCTGCAGGCCAGGAGCAGGGTTGGATAGGCTGTCAACGACCAACTGGACATCGTCTGCGTACAACCGATTAAACACTGCATGGGTTTCCAGCAGACTCGCAAGTGGCCGAAGATACACATTAAACAGCCATGGTGACAGGGCAGAGCCCTGAGGCACCCCACAACTCAGGGTGCTGATGGCAGATAGGAAAGGACCGGTTTTAACCTGAAAGGTCCTGTGGGTGAGAAAGTCTGAAAGCCAATGTGAAGCGGAGCCGGTAATGTGAAACTCGTCCCGAAGCCTGGCAATCAACATAGCGTGGTCCACGGTGTCAAAGGCTGCGGAGAGGTCAAGGAGCACCAAGGCAGCCGCTCCCCCCGCATCCCTGACTCCGAGCAGCTTCTCTCTGGTGGAAAGAATCGTGAGCTCAATCCCACGGCCCGGGCGGAAACCGCACTGCGAGTCGTGGAACAGACCTGTTGTCTCAGAGTACGATTGAAGTTGGAGAAAAATTTCGTATTCCACCAGTTTAGCCAGGAAACCTATAGCAGAAATGGGTCTGTAATTAGAAAGACAGCCAGGGTCCAAGTTGTTTTTTTTTAAAATTGGTGTGATAATGGCATGTTTCCAGCGAGCCGGAAACACGCCATGGGTTAGAGAAAGATTGACAAGTATCAGGAGGTCGTTCACAACCAGCTCTGCATTCTTCTTCAAGAGCCAGGCTGGACAAATGTCACCATAGAAGTAGGAGGCCTTAATTTTTGCCATAGATTTTAGAAGATGTTCCCGGCTGACCTTACTAAAGGACGACAGGGAATTAGGCACTGAGGAATTTGGTTTGGGGGGGCAAGTGATTGGTTTCTGTGAGTCAGTCCCTAAGAGTGACAGGGGGTCGGATGAGGATTTGGGATATTCCAAGGGAGTTAGTTGTCCTATGCCTAAGCGTATGTCGGCTACTTTAGTAACAAAAGTATTAAGTAGATTGTCGCACAGAGCCTGCGAATGGGGTATATTCACCTGGCTCTGCGTAGGGGAGAATAAGGTTTTAACTATTTTAAAAAGTGCCGAAGCACTGTTATCGGCGTTATCAATAAGATTACCATAATGGGACCTTTTTTGCCGTTTTAAGGCCTGTGTATAAGCTCGGCATTGAATTCTATACTGCCTCTTGTCAGTCGAGTTTTGATGGCAGTCTTAGCGAGCCGCTGAGACAGACTCTGCCCGCCCCTCCACGGCTCAGCGTTCCAATGAGCGTGGAGAAGCAGAGAGGAAAGAGGCTGACTGACAGTCAGCCTCTTTCCTCTCAGGGATCTGTGAGAACCGAGCCAGCGGTGATGTTCGGTGGCTTGGTTCTCAGATGGCGGGGGACAGATGGAGCATCGGTCTGATGCTCCATCCACCGAGGCAAGTAAAAAAAGAAACCCATACTTCTCCTTTAACACCAGTGGTAGGAGGACTGGATGATGACCTTCACTTGTACAAGTGCTGCAGGTCCTGAACATGCGATTTTCAGTACTAGAAAACTTTTGTTTGTGTGTGTGTGTGTGTGTGTGTGTGTGTGTGTGTGTGTGTTTTTCTGCCTAAAGCCCCACCACTCTCTGACCATAGCTACTATGCATTATTCCTCCTTATCTTATGAAGTCAGATATACTTACCCAGGTCTATTTTCTAGGTTCCTGGTGGAGGACCCTCTGGTCCAGTGCTGTGATGCCCCCTTGAGGTCACAGTTATCCTGTGATGACATCATCCTCTTTTGGATCCTCAGAGGACCCCACCACTGGACAATCCATAGAAAGTATCCACGACATGTAGACACAATCCCACATTGGGGCTTTAAAGTGTTTTTTTTTCTTTTCAATCTAAGGTTCCAGGACAGCCTAGGCTCAGAGAAAGTGGACTAAATGATGTTGAAATTACAGGGCCAGATCCTCAGAGCGAGTACGCCGGCGTACTTTCAAATTACCTGCGTCGTATCTTTAGTTTGAATCCTCAAACCAAGATACGACGGCATCTGGGTTAGATCCGGCAGGCGTACGGCTTCGTACGCCTTCGGATCTAAGATGCAATACTTTGGCGTCTGCTGGGTGGCGTTCACGTCGTTTTCCGCGTCGGGTATGAAAATTAGCTATTTCCGACGATCCACGAACGTACGAGCGGCCGGCGCATTCCTTTACGTCGTCTCTAGTCAGCTTTTTCCGGCGTATAGTTAAAGCTGGTATTTTGCGGCGTATAGTTAGACTTGCCATGTTAAGTATGGCCGTCGTTCCCGCGCCAAAATTAATATTTTTTTTTTTTGCGCAAGTCGTCCGTGAATCGGAATGTACGTAAGTCCCGTCTAAGTTAGCGACGTCATTTAGCGCAATGCACGCCGGGAAATTTCGGGATGGCGCATGTGCAGTTCATTCGGCGCGGAGACACGCTTCATTTAAATGAAACCCGCCCCCTAATCGCCAATTTGAATTCAGCCGCCAGAGATACACTACACGGCCGTAACTTACGGCGCAAATTCTTTGAGGATTCAAAGCAGCCAAAAGTAAGTTACAGCGGTGTAGCGTATCTCACATACGCTGCGCCAATCTATTTCTATGTGGATCTAGCCCACAGATGTTACATCTAGACTTGGAAAGAAGTTCATGTGGGAGACCGCTGCAGATGAATAGAGCAACACAAGCTTTTTTATTTTAAATATAGCTGACCTCTTTTTACATCTGTCTAAATAAATTCAGTTTTAATTTAGAAAGCGGATTAGATATCCATAAAATTGTTTTAGTCTGGGTATTGTAGGTACCTGCCTCAAAGCAGGATTCTGCTTGGGAGGAAAGAAAATGTAGGCCCATAGCTTTCCGATTTAGAAGCATAGGATTGCAGCAAGCAAAAACTAATCAGACACAAATGAAAAATGAAAATGTAAAATTCAACAAAAAAAGAGCGTTACTAATTAACAATACAAGCACTGGCAGAGCATTATATTACTTCCCTTTCATCAGCAATCATCTAGTAACCATGAGATCAAGGCATTTTTTAAGTTATAAACAGTTTTACCAGGGGCTATACACGATATCAGAAATGAATACATTCATATTTAACAGCAGTTTCAGGTACATTTCGACCCATTTTTAATGCATATTCAGCAATATGTTTATGAAGTTTTATGGGCACTAATGCATGAACAGCGATTAAAAGAACAGTAACACGAAAACCGGTCCAGTCTTTGTTCAGACTCAAATTGTAAAATGTTTAGACAGGCACATACAACCTGTGTTTTTCTCCCATTTATGCTTTTCCTACATTTAGAAAATATTTTTTTGGGCATTCAAACCACACAAATATCACATTTACCAATTTATAATATATATATATTTTTTTTTTTAAAAAAGCACTTGCCTTTGTGAATGAAAAGAAAAGAGGCAACTGTTCTGATGCTTTATTATATGATCTGATGCATGTGTTAAAACCCTACCACAGTTCTTTCCTTTAAGTTGGATCTGAATAATGTGATACATTGGGTCTAGGCATTGCAAATCACCTACTGTAATGCTATTTTTCTCTCTGTTAGAATACACTATGAATGATATGCTAATGTTGCTGCATTGTAGTTAAACTTTTTTTGGCGAACTGAAAAATAAAATAAAATAAAATGATAATTCTTAAAGAAAAAAAATCATGATGCAGTGGCGGATGCGATCGCAGGCACTTGACAAACTGAACGTTGGAAGCTGTGTCCTAAAAAAAAGGTAGATGGCAAAGGACTAGTCATTGGTATTGCCTGGGGTCACCTTCCATCTCACATTTCCCCCATTGATGACTTGTTCTGCACTTTTTCCGTTTGGAGGTAACCATCTTGGTATAGGCAGGGCTTTTCTTTCTCATGTCTAAACCTCCAGCACGGAAAACAGTGAGAAGGACAATAGTGACATCATGAAATCCAACTTCAAATCAACTGAGACTACAAGACAACAGTGCCATAGATTGCACACGGTATACTTACAGCTATGAGGTTGTAGGTCCAGGAGTGTCTAGGCACACTCACATTTCAGGAAATACACGGCTATTTTTAAGGAGATATTCCAAAAGAAAAATCTATTTTCAGGGTACTGTTTAGGCACAGTCTACTCAGAAATACATTGCACTAGCAATGACAAGTTGGGGAATCATATTGGTTCTAGTAATGAAGGTTCATTTTTAGGATTTCTGGAGACAGAGTTAGCAGAGGAACTGGCTCGGTTAAAGCTCAATAAAGCACTGGGTCCTGATGGTATTCATCCCAGAGTTCTAACAGAACTTTGAGGTATAATTGTTGGACCATTAATGGATCTTTTTTGTCAATCTCTTTTAATGGGAGAAGTTCCCCATGACTGGCGGATATCTAATAATTTACCCATCCACAAGAAGGGCAGCAAGGTAGAAGCTGGCAATTACAGGCCAGTGAGTTTAACATCAGTTGTAGCTCCTAAAAATCACTCCTAAAAAAGAGAATCGTTGATTGTCTGAGTATATTACCAATATTTTGGACCAGGGTGGTGCTGTAGACATAGCAAATCTTGATTTCAGCAATTTGATACTGTTAAACAAAATGATCCAATAAAAAAGTTGTACAAGCTAGGACTCAACCCTTGGGTGGTTCAGTGGATATGAATTTCGCTAAAGGATAGATACCAGAGTGTGGTTGTAAATGGGGTTCATTCGGAACAGAGACCAGTCACTAGTGGTGTACCAGAAAGCTCTGCACTAGGTCCTGTTCTATTTAATCTATATGCAAGTGATATAACTAAAGGTTTGTTGGGCAAGATATGTATTTTTGCTGATACAAAGGTGTGCAATAGGGTTGATATCCCTGGAGGTGTCTAACATGGTAAAAGACAAATGTTTCTTAATGTAAAATAATGCACCTAAAGAAAAGATAATCCTGTGAGAAGGAACAAAATTTTGGGGAACAATGTTGGCCAGCAATACAGAGAAAAAATATTTATGGGTACTTATTTCAGATGATTGCAAAATGAGCAAACAGTGTGTCCAGGCAGTGGGAAAAGTGAATATAGTGGAAGGAGGTTCTGATTCCCCTATATAGATCTTTAGTGAGACCTCATTTAGAATACTGTGTCCATATCTGAGATATTGATAAGATAAAACGAGTCCAGAGATGGGAAACAATATGGTGAAAGGTCTGAGGGACAAAATGTATCGAGACACACATCAGGAACTTAATATGCACAGTCTGGAGGAAAGAAGGGTAAGGGGAAAGCACAGTCTGGAGGAAGGAAGGGAAAAGGGAAAGCACAATCTGGAGGAAAGAAGGGAAAGGGGAAAGCACAGTCTGGAGGAAAGAAGGGAAAGGGGAAAGCACAGGCTGGAGGAAAGAAGAAAAGGGGGAAAGCACAATCTGGAGGAAAGAAGGGAAAGGGGAAAGCACAGTCTGGAGGAAAGAAGGGAAAGGGGAAAGCACAGGCTGGAGGAAAGAAGGCAAAGGAGAGACATGCTTGAAATCATAAAATACATAAAATAAGGTTTAAGAGGGCAGTATGTTCAATATAAACCAAGATCAAAAACACAGGGACATGATCTCAAACTAACTGGAGGAAAGTTCTAAATGAAAGGAGAAGTACAGCCAATGGTAGTTTGGCTGTACTTCTCCTATAGAACACAGGAGTGCAGTTAATTTTGCACTCCTATATCCCTTTTCAGCAGAGCGGGCTGAAGTCTGCTCTCTGAACTGGTCACTCCTGCCCCTCCACAGCCCAGTGCACCAGGTGGCAGAGCAGAAAGTCGCTGACTGTCAGTGGCTCTCTGCTCGGTTCTCAAGGTTAGAGGCACCAGGGGACAGATGCAGCACCTAGTTAAGTATCTATAAAAAAACAAACAAACACATACCGGTACTTCTCTTTTAATCTTCAAAACTATTTTACTAAAAGGGTGGTTGATGCTTGGAATAGGCTTCCAGCAGAAGTAGTGAGTAAGTCAACAGTTTTAAACATGATAAGTTAACGAAAAAAACAAATACAAATATAAAACACACACACACACACATATATATATATATATATGTAATATTTTCGATGGACCACTTGGTCTTTTTTCTGCCATCACTTTTCTATGTTTCTACAATTAACATTAACAATTAACATTTCTAATTTATCTCTCTAATTTATCTCTCTATAACCTGGGAAATCTTAACTTTTTTTATATCAGTTCCACTTCAACTTTCAGGCTGGGTTCACACTTGTCCGACAAACGGTCCTACATTGGGAGCCTCATGTAGCATGACGTGTGAAAATCAATGTTTCCCTATGAGAGCCGTCTTAACTGGTCCTACACAAGTCGGTCCGACTTTGAAAATGCTCCCTGTACTACTTTTGGTCCTACATTGATCCTACTTCAACCCATTGAATATCATTGAAGTCGGACCAAAGTAGTATCCTGTTCATGAAAGTAGGATGGATGTAGGACCAATGTAGGATAAATGTAGGACCAATGTAGCAGAGCAAAGTAGGATGAAAGTAGTGTAGTAGTGTGAACCCAGCCTCAAGGGTTGCAGACACTGAGAAACATATTAGCTGCTTCTGACACTGAGTAAAGGACATAAATGTGTTATGCATCAAAGTTCTTTCAAATCTTGCCTTGTGCTTTTATGCAACTTACATTCTTTCTACAATTTGTCTATGATTTCTCAGCATGCATTCATCTAGTCTAGTTTAGTTATTTTTAGTGCACAAAAATTATGTCAAAACTGTTGCTGCTGTCTGAAGCAAAGGTTATATAGCTGAACTCTATAATACAATAAAGCTGACATGGTCCGCTGCATAAACGTACTTGGTTACACCAAGAAAGACAGAAGAAAAACAGCAATGTATTTTTTTAAACAAGACAGAACTAAGTGCATATAGAGTGAAATAAACAAACCTCAAAGAAAGCACAAATACTCAAGACACTAAAATACTTATAACTCAAATTAATTTAACTATACATGTGTAAGTAGGAACAGGCACAAAGAAAAACAGCAGAAAAGTGGAAAATACCACGCTGCCTGTCACCCTTAAACGTAAAATAGAAGCCAACAGCAAGAGACAATTGAAAATAGAGCTAAAAAAATAAATGTGCAGCGTTAAATGAGGCCAGTCATTATAAATGAGGCCGTGCATGTTAAAGTGAAAAATCGAGCATTATTGTTTTACACTCATAACAACACATGTGTAAACACATAAGTGAATAAACTGAATAAAGTCCACAACTTGATGCAAATTTAAATAAAACTAAAATAAAATAAGCCCACAAATGACATTTAGGACATCAGTAGAAGGACAGGTGTGAGGAGCGGATAATGGAAGAAAGCCACCACCACATATGGAAGGCTTATCAGAACTCTTGTACTAAACAAGGCATACCCCCAATGAGGCGTTAAGGCTTATGATGAAGACACACCGGTAGACAGGGACATCCACGTCTGGGGTCCTCAGATGATGTCTCTTTAGACGAAATGCGTCGGTACAAGTTTGCTGATGCCATTGTGTTAAACTACAAATCTATTTTAGAAGCGCTTTTTATCTGCTCAAAATCGGAGAGTTCCCAATTTTTTTGTTATATGAATTTACCTCCATTTACCTCCCTTTAAGTTTTTTCTCTCCATTGCAAACCATCTGAAGGACACCATTCACTCGTGCCAGTATTTGCAGACGTGGGATGTCCCTGTCTACTGGTGTGTCTTCACCATAAGCCTTGACGACTCATTGGGGATATACCTTGTGGTGTCCAACAGCTCTGGTAAGCCTTCCTTATGTTGGTGGTGGCTTTCTTCCATTATCCACTCTTCACACCTGTCCTTCCACTGATGTCCTAAGGTGGTTATTTACTCACCTGGATTACCAATATATCCTAGTTGTCATTTGTGGGCTTATTTTATTTTACTTTGCATCACATTGTGAACTTTATTCAGTTTATTCACTTATGTGTTTGCACATGTGTTATTATGAATAATGTGTAATGTGTAGTGTAAATCAATAATGCTCAATTCTTCAGTTTAACATAAACCCCTTATTTATAATGACCGTCCTCATTTAGTGCTGCACATTTATTTTTTATGAGGAAAAACTATTTTGCATATGGAAATAATATTATTAAATTAAATAAAGTTCCAACAACAATTCTCTGCATAGGAGACAGCAGAATCCACAAGTCAGTGTCATCAGAAAGCAATTGAAATCTAAAATTCTTCTACAGTTATAGATACATGTGCAATATTGGCAATACTGGCAATACTGGCAATAAGGATAGCAGGCAATTAGCCTACTAGTATGGTTGGTTTTACTGTATTCATTGACAAACCAGAGAAACACATACAATGGGGTCAATTTACTAAAACTGGAGA